>NW_019384450.1:0-82565 GCF_000671375.1 Centruroides sculpturatus | reverse complement strand
AATACAGAACTAACAATCTATTTTTAACAATTAAATGCAACAATCTATTCTCATCAATACAGAACTAACAATCTATTTTTAACAATTAAATGCAACAATCTATTCTCATTAATACAAAACTAACAATCTATTTTTAACAATTAAATGCAACAATCTATTCTCATCAATACAAAACTAACAATCTATTTTTAACAATTAAATGCAACAATCTATTCTTATCAATACAGAACTAACAATCGATTTTTAACTATTAAATGCAACAATCTATTCTCATAAATACGGAACTAACAATATAACAATACAGAATTAACAATCTATATCTATTTTTAACAATTATATGCAACAATCTATTCTCATATATACAGAACTAAGAATATAACAATACAGAACTAACAATCTATTTATAACAATTAAATCCAACAATTTATTTTCATCAACACAGAACTACAATATACTTTTAACAAGAAAAACGAACAGTCTGTTACTAACAATCGCAATTTAACAATCTTTTTTTAATACTCAATAAGTAACAATCTGATCAAAACAATTCAGAAGAGACAATCAACAATCAAATATCAACAAAATATTCTCAACAAGAAAAAAACCAACCATCTATATTAAACAACCAAAAATATATAATTTATCCACAACAACCAACAATTGACAATTTATACTTAACAATGAAAAATTATCAAACTCTTCTTAACAATCTAACGTAACAATTTATTTTTAAGATACAAGTCATGCAAGGAAAAACCGCAATTTTTTAAATAACTCATTCAAAGCCAGTTTTAAGTATCCGATATACACTTAACGTGATCGATACTATGAAATTGAAAGAGCTTTTACCATACATTTATTAATCAGCAACAGATTGCGAATTAAAGCCATAGTGTTTTAGTTCTTAATTTTATTATAGTAATTTAATACAATAATTAAAGTACATTAATTATACACAATTTAAATACATAAGTAAAGCTACTGAAATAAATTACAGACATACCCAATCATTGTACATTTTGATATTATGTTAATAAAACAATACAAAAGCAATAAAGTTGTAAATGTACTTTTGTCAAATTACAGTTAACAGTCGTAATTTTCATTCCTTTTACAATAAAATATTAAAATATATGTTTTAACACGTAACTACAGCCTACTAGATGTTTGTACTACTATAAAAAAACACTTTTCTCGTATTATATACCAAATGAAATGCTATTCACAGTGCTTATACTGAGTAATGTAGTAGAATATCGATAATCTAAGACATTCAACCGCATTAAATAAGCGTTAAAAATTATTATTATTTGTGATTTATTTCGTAAGCATTATGATATTATTTGAGGATGTAATTTTCAAACGACATTATTTTACATTTGATTTTTTTTATATAGTAAACCAATCGATGCAATTCAGTGCAATATGTAAAAGCTGTGTGCCTTCCGGGAGGACTTCTTATTATAAACTGGCCCCTATTCAGGTTTTAGACACGTGAAGAAAACCCGGAAAACTTCACGCGGCCAGCTCATTAATCAATTGCACATTTAGTACACAGTATTACAGTGTTTATTGCTTTCGCTCACGCACATTTTTATAAATCTTGATAAAAAAGCAACTAGCAGTTATTTCCAAAAATACATAAACATAATGCTCAGAGACATACTGGAAAGTGTTATTTTTCTCTACTAAACATAAAATCTTGCAAAATATTTACAAAATAATCAGTTGACAATTCTTCTCAAATCGATCCTACAAGTGATATTACATTTGAATTATACGTTAAAGTATTAATATCTAACTTTATGCAGAAGATTGATATATTGATGATTGTTAAATTTTTATTTATACAGTAAAACTTCGCTTAACGAGCATAATTCGCTGTAGAGTCTTACTCGTAATGCGAAATACTCGTTAAGCGAAACAGTTTTTTTCCATATAAATTAATCTAAATTTGATGATGAAATATTCAAGGACCGCGAATTATCTTCCGCTTTTTTCTAGCACAGAATGAACTAACGATAATTGTAAATTCGATTTTTAAAACGAAACAAATCACAGATAATATGTCTGATAAACAAGCCAAACTACTGTATATACCAAATTCTTGGGATATGTAAAAACTATAATTAAATAGTAAAAATTAATTGATTTGACTAGAGGTAGGCAGTTATGCTCCACTTCTTATTAAATTTAATAATAATAAATAATAAACTTTTAATTTTGCCATTTCTAAAATTTAGTTTGGAATCGGTCATTAAATTTAGTACGAGATGGGGCCTACCTCTAGTCAAAATAAATAATTTTTACTATCTAGTTATAGTCTTTACATATCCCAAGAATTCTGCTTATCATTTGATGTGTTTATTTTCTAACAGCTATAATTGTTGATGTTTATGTATAATATGACTGATCACAAGCAACATTAAGATGCTAGCGGAACAAGTGCAAAACACACACACACTAATCTAGCATGCTCAAAATCCGCGACTTTTTTTCTCCTGGCAACACGTTATGCGAAACGTCGATCGTTCGGTGTGTCACTTTTTCACGATTTATGTTTCTCGCTATGCGAAACACTCTTTATGCGAGGTTTCACTGTATTTGAATGTTTCAAGGCTAAAGGATACAGTTATTATTTCTCAAGTACACTGTAATATCTATTGATTTGTAAAGGAAAACATTATGTACAGTTTTACGTTATGCCAAAAATGAAAGTTACAATGATAAACATTTATCGTCCTACATGCTAATATAAATTCGCTATAATAGACATTAGCTTAATTTTATTAACATTTAAAATTAATGCAATAAAAAAATTTATGAATAATAACACATTTCAATAATGCTGTTTTATATATCTGAATAAATTCTTGTGTTAGAATAGAATTCACTTAAACACTGTATATTTTTTTCAGATTTTCTAAACTTATTGTAATTTCTATCGATATGTTTCGACTTTATTCGAAGAAACTGAAAACATATCGATACAAATTAGAATATTCGTGTCCCGCGAAGTGATAACTTTGTTTACAATGTTTACCGTTACATAATCACTTGCAACAACTTACAAGGGTAATAGAGCTTACACCCGCTATCATAAGGCCCAATTTACCATTAATTCCATATCTAAACATTATGTATAAAATCACTAAGCAAGTGACAAACAGCATCCAAATATTAGGCAAAAATAAACTGAAACAAAACTTACACGCGTCATTACCTTGCATGTGATATATTATTGCAATACTTACAGCAATGCATCAGTGTTTATATTTTCAATCAAGTAAAGTAATAAATGTAAAGTTTCTCTTTAACTTACAATTATACAGATAGACGAGAACTTTGAAAACCTATCTGCTATTGTGCAGTGTTTAATTAATTAGTGGACGAGGAATTAGTAACAGACTTGACAACACAGCGTTTTTCCTCTTTCATAACACCAGTTACTTCTATTAGTGTTGAAAAAATTGAATATAACGTTTCTATTACCTGAAATAAATATAACTCTGCCGTATTAATACTTGCTTAAGGAAGAGTAAAGAGTGTAATATAAAATGACATTTACCTTTATGACAAAGTCTTCTTTTACGTAGAAAAACCCTCCGATTGACAATCCCAATGGAAACTTCGTATATCTCTTCACAAACGAAGTCATCTGCAAAAGTTTACAGTTAAATCATGATATGAATTTATGAATATTATATTAATTTTGTGTAACAAATACATAATAACGGAAGATTGGATTGTTCGAATAAAAATTCACATTTTACAAATTCGACATTATTTATCAACATTTTTCACAGCAAAAACAAACAATTTAATTGTGAGTTTTGCATTTCAGTGCAAAAGACATGTTGAAAAATATTTCCAATATGAATTACGATATTAATATAAATATATACACAGTATTATTATATACAGGCTGGGTGTAAAACCCAGTGGTATATTATGGCCAAAAACGAATTTCTATGATCACTACATTAATTTTGATAGATTTAAATTCGACTTAGAAAATAATGTATGACGTCATTCTCGTATCCGATTTTATTTGGCACTTTTAATGACATTCAGATTCATTAAATAATCAAGAGCATTCCCCTGTACTGAATAAAAAATTCTTTCCGGGAAAACACAAGAAGAGTCGAAGGATGTGTTCGACTTTTGTTGTTAGCATTAAAGCTAGTGTTAAGAAATCATACAAGAATATATCAACAAAGAAACCGTCTTTCGTGCAAGTGAAGAAAAAGAGAAAAATCTACGAAGTTATTTTAAAATTATTTTCGAAATATTCCATTGTATTTGTTTTTGCAAAATACACTCCATTTATATTGTTTTCAGAAAGTGTATAAATTATATTTATTTGTGATATTGTTAATGCTTTTTGGTAATTCATGTAAATATTTATTGTTTCTGGTGTGGTGGTAACCTTCGTGTATATTTAACCTTCAAATTTTATGTAAAAAACTTTTTCTGGTATCTACATTCAAAACTTAACAATACTTTTAAAATAGTGTGCTTAAATTTAAATATTTGATTGGCAATAAATTGAAGAGATCTTCGATATAGACTGCTTTTAATATTTTTATTTGTCGTATTTTACAGGTTTCAGAAGAGAAAGAATGGGAAGTATCAATGTGACAGTTTCAAGAAAGAATTCGTTTCGAACAATGGTTTATAATATCATCGAAGGATCCTCACTGACCAAGGGCTTTTCACTTGCCAATACTGTAGTCGTCAGTTTACACAATCCTGTAATCTACTTGACCACGTCAAGACTCACACCGGAGAGAAACCATTTGCCTGTGATCACTGCAAACAACGTTTTACACAAAAAGGAAATTTGATTCGACATCTCCGAACTCACACGGGGGAGAAGCCATTCTCGTGTAATCATTGCTTACAAAAATTTCGTTTTATACCTTCTTTAAAGTATCATATTATTAAACATCATAATAGTAATGAATAATGACTTTTATTGAAATGATTTTAGCACATTTCTTCGAAAATGTTGTTTCTATTTCTTGTTTGTACTTTATAGAAACGGTGTTCAGTGTCTTCAGAATGAATCCTCACTATTGCAATTGCTCCATGCATTTTTCTGATTGGATCCACAGTTTCCATTTTTACTGTTTTTTTCCAAATAAATTCCAGTATTGATTACCGGTTTGGTTGTAGTCTTCTCAGAAATAACAAAAATTTATGTTTTTGAAATCTGTTTCTATGTTCATAATTGACTTGGATATCCCAAAGGATGGAAAATTTCCGACGATTTTCATCCGAGAGAGTTATTTATATTTATTTTCATGAACTAAATCTTGGATTTCGGCTCATTCAGCTCTTCTTGAATTCTCTGATTTTGCGTCAAAAATCAAAATGTTGAAAATAGGTAGTAAATTCTGCTACCAATGATTATTTCTGTTACCCATCTAAATGCAAGGTAACTTGCAGATGTGTAAAAATATTCAAGCCTATCATATCACCATGATAGACTTAAATATTTTTATTTGTGGCTTCGGAAATTCTATAAACATTATTTTTACAAAATTTTCTTAAAGCTTATTCTGCATTTATTTAATCTACAGGTTAATTTTTTTAGGTAAACAAAAGTGTATTCGTATATACAGTATTTTATTTTTAATACGATGTAATATATCAATTTCGATTTGTAATTTTTAGAAATGATCTGTTTAGCAATCTTCCTCCTGACTTTTTCAAACATTACGAATAATTAAAATTTTGAAAATTTTAATCAGGATTATTCTGAACGTAAGGTTGTAGCCCATAATCATTGTTAGTATTTTAGTTTTAACATTAAGAGGTATGTATTATTCCAGAGAAAAAACAAAAAAGGGTAAAACTGAAAACTGGTGTTATATCGTGTTCACGTACTAACAGTTTACCAAAAGTAATGTTATCAAATTCATTCCTAACATTCTTTACAACGAAGTTGCTTTTTAACAATGTTTAACGCGTAAAGGCGCTCTCTATTAGTTTATAGACTTTATACCATTGGAGATCTATTGATATGCCTTCTGAAATACTAATTACATTTAGGGTGTTTTGTTTTTACTTCTATGTGTTCTTTAAATTTCGTTTTATATGGGTCTTTATCTAAACGTAACACTGTTATATTGTTATTATTTATTTGACAATTATGCCACTTGTATGGTTGTACCAGAAGGAAGTATTATGTTTTAGCAAATGGCAGCTTCATAATCTTTAATTCTTGTTCCCAGTAGTTTGTAAACTATTGAAACAGTTTACAAACTAGTATGCAACTCATAATTCAAAAAGTTACATCGGCAAAACAGGCGGGTTACTAAAAGAATAATTAAAGTAAATTGAAATTCTTTATAAAAAAGTTCATCTAATAATATCAATTCGCTCCAAACAGTTACCGAAAAAAGTTAGAATAGAAAATCCATTAAAATTAAAATTTAATTATCTCTAGACAAACTTGAACTTATAAATAAGAAAACAACACAAAACAATTCTATATATTTATTTAATTTTTACAACTGTAAATGTATGTACTGAATATGATGCAAGATTTATACTCCATTGAACAGTATTACTCAAATACATAAAAATAAAGTATATAAGAGTAAAAGTGTAAAAAACCTAGTAACAAACATTTAAAAATTTTAATTAGATAACAATAAAACATAAATATCAAATACTAAGAATTATAAAGTATTCGCGTAGTAAATTTTCAATATTTATGATATTAGGAAATAGGCAATATAAGTATAATTATTATTTATTTGTACATAATATCATTTATTATTTGTTATGTATTATATTAATAATTTCTTAAATAATTCAATTTTGTAGCAATACAATGAAACAACGTACTACTGTGTTTTATTTTTATTTTCATATACCTTAGATTTGCAAATATAAGATTTATAAAACAACTCAGTAAAAAAATACAAATAAGACAGAGCCACAACAAAGACAAATTTTAAACTCTCAAAAGGAGTGTCGCATGATTGTTCATTTAAAAACAACCAATACATCCAACATGTAAGCAATAACGCAAACCACATTTGAGCAACTTGAGTTGCAGTAATAAACATGGCGATTGTTGAAGAAATTTTAATCCCCATGCATTTTACTGTAAAATAGGTATACATCAATGAGTGTACATAGAGATTAACGTAGACAATCATCATTAGATAGCTCGATTCTTTGTAAGCAGCATACCACGATATAATTAACATAGTAGGATGATGATAAAAGTGAAGAAACATCAATTTTCTTTTATGAAGTATAATCATTATTGTATCTCCCAATTCCCAAACTTTCGAAAACACAAACAGTGCAACCCAAAATAGAAGCGTCGGTAAATTTTCTAATATACTCTTGTTACAAAGTATTTCGTAAAAAGTAAATTGTTTAAATTGTTTAAACACAATTGGAATTAATCTAATTGAGCTGCAAATACTGTAAACAGCCAAAATCCCGTTCCATATGGTGAATGCGCGATTGAAGTTATAAGGAGGTCGATCTTTCATGTAACGCTGAAGGATCTTGATGGCCAGTACATAGAGGATAGATATGTAAATGGAATAATGCCAGTAAGTGCGAATTAAATTTCTCATAACGTCAACAGTGAAAACTGTTTCGAAAAACAGAGGTTCGATTGGAATCGTTCTGTTGTAATATTTCATTCTTAAATAACGTCTTAATGCTAAAAGTATGTCAAACAGTTAAAAAAAAATTAATTTAGAATTATATTAAATCTTTTTAATAAATAGTTAAATAAATTATAAAAGTTATATAGAATATATTATAACAAACTAGGTATGAATATATTGATTTATAAAAGTAATTTGCAATAATTGAACGTTTAAAAGTGTTAGGTAAAACCATCATTTTTATTATTTACATATTCCAAATTGATGNTTTTTTCGAATTTGTTCGAATTAAATTCGAACATAAAATTCGAATTGGTTCGATTATAGAACGATTGAAAACGTTCCAGAAACGTTGAAATTTGTTCGTTTGACTAAACGTAAAAATTCTCTAATTAGTCTGGAAACGGGGGACCTAATTCTTGCATTTTGTGAAAACGGGTAAGATTAGCTATAATGTAATTATCTTAATCTTCACTATCGTTACTTTTTGCCCAGAGAAGCGGGTCCTTGCCGCTAGATTCTAGATTACTTATAAAAACAGTCTTTTATATATATATAAAAAACAAACCCATATTACAACAAACCATTATAACCATATTACATACAAACAAAAACCCAGCGAAGCGGGATCTTGCAGCTAGTTATACAAATGCAGACCTATACAACTGAGGAGAAATTATATCAATATTTACAGTGGATATAAAGTAATAGTAAATTTTTATTGAAGATTGAAACTTTATTTAAAGCGTATTCTCTAAAGCATAATTTTTCGTTGTCATGACTTCAAATAAGATTTTTAAGAGTTTTAAATCATATGCCTCTTTGTCATTATCATATAGTTTTATGCCAAAAATATTTACTAAGACTTATTTTACTAATATGACTTTATGGTACCGATGACCTTGTTTTGCAAATTTAAGAATAATAATAAGAAAAAACAGTTTTTATTTTTCATTTAAACACGATATTACTGTGTTTCGGACATGTTGTTCCCTCATCAGTAAATTCACAACCAACGATTTCTAAAACAAATTATTAAATTTTTAGTAATTTATGTTCAGAAGAATACATTATAGTAAACAGAGTGGTTCGGTGTTACTGTTTATTATCACATAAATAATTCGATATATATTTACTATTAAAAAAAGGATTATATTTTAAAAATCGACACCACAAAAAATTAAAAAACATTAAATAATTTTAAAAATTTCATTTCAATGTTGTTGCTGATTCTAAAATATTACAATGTGGAAAAAAATACACTGCCCGCAATTAACGAAAGTATTTAAAAAGTTCTTTGCGTAAAGGACATTTGAAACCTTTTTTATAGAACTGAAAATATTATAAATTATATTTTTAATAAGTGTAAAATCATGCAAAATTTAAAAGTGTTAAACAGTTGCGACAACTTTGTAAAGATGATAATCTTCATGGTTATTTAAAAATGAATCAAGCATATTTAAATTGCTTTATTAATAATACCATACAGAGAGAATCACAAAAAAAATCAATATATATGGAATTTTCTAAAAACCTAAAATAAAAAAGTAGTGACCTGCGTAAAATGACCTTTTGGTGCATTTATGCATGTGATCATATGTTCACCAAAGTTTAAGAATGTGAACAATATGAGCAAGATTTACGTGTTAAGAAATATGTTTTTGTTGTAGTTTTCAGTGATATGAATGTAAAAATTTAAATAGCTTAAGCTGAATATTTNCAAGTAATACATTTAAAAAAATAACTGTAGTAAGAAAAACAAATGAAAAATGCGAACTAATGTAACATCGTATGGTGAGATTTTGTTCGTATCGTGGAGCAAAAATATGTTCGAATTTCATGTCGTATCCTGAAAATTTCGTATGCTGGGGCGTTTGTAACCTGAGGTACCACTGTAATTATAAATTACGAATGAATTTGGCACTAGAGGGAGACGTTACGGCCATCTTGTATTAAAATTAATTATTATATTTAATTTATAATTATTTATTCCAAATTATCGCCTGGTGATTTATGGCAGTTGTTGGTGTGTTGGTGCTTTGCATTGGGTTAGTAGAGTTGTTTGTGTTTTGTACTTATTTTTATTAATTTCATAACCCTATGTGTCCGTAAGAAGTTTGTAACCTGAGGTACCACTGTAATTATAAATTACGAATGAATTTGGCACTAGAGGGAGACGTTACGGCCATCTTGTTTTAAAATTAATTATTATATTTCGATAAATCTTTATCGAAGCTAAAATTTAAAGAAAACAACATACAAATGTATCTTGTTTTGGCAGTCAGTTTCGGGGAGAGGTCTTTATCTCCCATCATTAAATGGCTGACTAAAACCAAAACCACTTACCATGACACTCAGTCAGATGAGCCTTANAAATTAATTATTATATTTCGATAAATCTTTATCGAAGCTAAAAATCAAAGAAAACAGCATACAATGTATCTTGTGTTGGCAGTCAGTTTCGGGGAGAGATCTTTATCTCCCATTATTAAATGGCTGACTAAAACCAAAACCACTTATCATGACACTCAGTCAGATGAGCCTTAAACTCGATCTCTATTGGAAGAGATCTGGAGAAATTGAAAAAAAAATAAGTAGGTGATACGTGCTAAACTTAGGTCACTTTAGCTCTTCAGCACCTCGGTATGTCCTTGTTTAACTAAGTGCCATAGTTCCTCATACAAGTAACTTTCGTTGAAGATTTTGATTCGCATAAATCAAGTTATCACAGAGATAATATAATATAATATTGTTTGTAAACTCTCTCATCTGCCATATTAAAAATTATTATAGTTTTAACACTCTTCAGTATAGACGCAATTTTTAGATATTTTATTTTGTATTTCATTGTATTTATCCATTTAATTTTGTTTAACTAAGTCCTTGTTATTTGGTTAATATGGTTTCATCTCTGTCTCAACTCCAAGCAGACGTCCGTTTCACTTATTCACGTTTCTCCCACTCGTTATTCTTCTGAAAATTAGACGTAAGCGTGCCTAACCCTGTATCTAGGTTAACCTCAAAAACAATTTTTTTATAGGTTTTTTTACGAACTCCTGTCTATCGTTAAACGTCTTAAAAAGTCACCCATCGACCCCGCAGGCCAGTCTCTGCGACTTAATAGGTAAAGAGAATACGCCTCCCAACTCCTTACGCCGGATATCTGCGAACTTAAACAAACTTTGAAAATAATATTTTCTTCAAACTTTACACGTCAATACCCTAAAAGAGTCGTTGTTTATTCAACATAATCGTTCAATTATTACTTTGAAAATGTTAGAATTTTTTATATAAAAAATAGCTGCTTATTTTGTCATTTTTAATGCAGTAAAGCGTAGACTTTACAGGTAAATGCTAAAATTTCACTTCTTTGTGTTTAAACTTCTAACAAATATCAAAATATGGCATAATAATTTTCTACGTTAAAGTGAATTTAGTTACTACCAACTGAAAATAATCGTTATAATACTGTACTCACCAAATAAACTGCTGCACAAAAGTCTTATTTATTATTATTCGACGATAAATAGTTCTTCAGGANAGATTAAAAAACCAGTTTCTGTTTAATGTAGAATTTTCCTTACTTTTCTATCTTTTTTACTGTCTGAATTTTAAATCATTAATTAGATAAATATATTTAAATAAAAACTTCATTTATCCTTTGAAATTTATTTACACGTTACTACACTACATCTACTTTTTTAATCATGCGATAATTACCGATGACGTAATAAATGATATAATTACTTTTCAGTGTTATATCTCTCGTATATCAATTTATAACAAAAATATTATCTGTATATTTACTGATGAACTTGCTTCCATTTAAGAAAAGTCGTTTTTGGACGAAAATTCATAGATAGCTTTTTTATAGTTTTTTTAACTTTGTAAGTTATAGATAGAAAGTTCTACCTTGTCACGCATATAATGATTAGAGATTTTATTACGAACAATTTTTCTCATTTACACCAAACATTATTACAGGGAAATGTCCTTCCGAATTTACACGTATTTAATTAGATATGAGATGAAACTTCCGTGACTCGAAATAGGTACAAGAAAAAAAGTTTGCTTTGTGCATTCGAGTCAACTTAGCAGAGCACGCGATAACGAAATACCTCATTACTATCGTAACGAAATTGTCGTTGTAAATAGTCTAAATACAGACAATTCGTAAGGAAAGTTTTGTGACGATATAGGCATTTAACTCTGAGAAACGGTATCTTCCTCAATTAAACCTATACAGATTTTCCTCCTTTCCTGGTGTGATCTCGTGCAAATATTCTAACTTTTCGTTTTTCCTAGTAATTTTTTGCTACTCATTTAAAACTTTCAGACTGAATGAAGAAACTAAGCATTAACAAAAACTATCAATACGAATCGTTAACAAATGAAAATATCTGTGTGAGTGCAAGGAATTTTACGGGCCTCTTAAATATCTATATTTTCTGTTAATTGTAAATAAGCTGGAAAAAAACCCGAAGAATTTGAACTCGATCGGATATCACTGATTGAATAACAATTAGATGGGAAAGTTTACACTTAAGTGTAAAGAATGCACTATTATTGTCAACATCGTCAATCACGTGTTCGCTTTCTCAGGACAAGGCTATAAAAGGGCATTACAACGGAAGTTCAAAGCGATTCGTCATAGGAAGTTATACTTCATTATCGTGCCACCTCGACTCCCGAACCTCTGTACTGTCAACCCGATCCAGCTACAGGGAGAAGACATCAGATAGAAGATACCGAGGACTCCTACCTCTTCCATATTGATGGTTGTGCCAACTCTCCATTACACTGAGAGGTATTTAGGGAATTTAGATTTTGTCAAAGTGCTCACTCTTGAACTAGAAATTAGGGCAGCGACACAATTCCGAAATTCGTCCCCAATTTCTGTAAATATTTTAATATAACCGCATTTAACCTTAGTATTCCTGTAACTTAGGTTTAGTTATTCAATAAATGCTTTGTTATTTTGTTAACCTGTCTCCTGTCTAAACGGTACCTGCCGACTTACCTACGAACTCCCCACTCGATTTGCCCTCCTAGTTATCCAACGACCCAAAGATTGGGCCTTACTGGCCCATGCAGAGTGAGTGATCATTTGGGAATTTACCCATGGACCACTGCCAATCTCACATTGGTGTCAGGAGTGGGGTGAAACCAACATCCAAGCATTTAATAGGTTAGTCCGTTTCAGGCAGTGTCCGCGGAACGCAGGTTTTGTCCGCAATAGACAGGTTTCACAAATCCCATTTTGTGAGGCCTAGATAGCCCAAGATTACACTACATAGAGGATTCTAGTATATAGTTGCATAAAAATGGAAGGCGAAAATCCTCGCGCAACTTTACGAGGATTAGGTAGTTCGGTTCCTTTACTGTCTGCGTTCTCGGGACAAGCAGAAGGTCCCCACATCAGTGAGATTTTGACTCGTAGGTAGATGTAGCAAAATTGTCAGGATAGACAAAAGAGCAAATATTAGCAGTAGCAAAGCCAAGACTTACGGGGATAGCAAGGAAATTCGGTTGAAAGGATAGATGGATTAAGGACGTTGAGGATTTTGAGGAATTTAAGCGTGTTATGCTAGTGCGTTTTGAAAAAGTTCTTTCAACCTTCAAGTTCATAAATCTTATGCATGTGTACAAAAGCCAAAGAAAGATGTACAGACATACGCAGCATGATTACAAGCCTTTGCTACCGATATTTAGATAAAGCAAAAGGGAACAGATGCAGCGGAGGCCGCAATTATTAAGCACATACAGGATAAAGAATTATACGAAAAATTGAAAGCTCAGTTTCTGAATGGCTTACATCTTAAAATCAGACATGTCATGTCACGTGAATCTGCTACGTTTGACGAACATTTAAAGGTTGCTATAAGTGAAGAACATATAGAAACTTTGACGGCACAGCCCAGTTTTAAAATCAGATCCATTAGAGAAGTCAAACCTGATACAGGAAAGTCAGCAGAGGATTGGGAAACATTAAGAGCCGCTATCGAGAAACTTTGATCTCGAGTAGCTGAATTATCGGGCAAGTCGTCCTCACCTAGGAAAGACCAGCTATATAAGAGAAAGGATTATTTTCCGATTTCCTACCCTTGTCTAAGATGAAATAGGCCACCAGTGCAGATTCAACGGATAGATAACGACGAGCCAGATTCCTCATTAGAAGAAAAAGAAAAGTGGAAAGGCGTCATACGAACCACTAGAAGTAAAACGAAGAGAGACCTCATAATCCTGGGTTATGTGAATAACGTTCCAGTCAAATTTTGAATAGATCCAGTGTTTAAGAACACAGTATTGTCAAATGAGGTTGCAAATAAATTAAAAGGAATGCCCTGGTAAAATATGGAAAACGAAGGAAGATAGGAGGTCTCAATTGAAAATCTATTCCAATCATTGGTATGACTGTCCCTATTTTCAAGTTTAGAGGACACAAGTTCTCCAGGTCGTGCAGAATCGTCCGAGCGAAAATTACCGTTTCTTGTAAAGAGATTATAGCACGAGATGCAATAAAGAAAAAAGGCCTCATTATCGATCGAGACAACGAGCGAATTATTTTACCAAATGGTAAAGTAAGTCATTTTTGTTCAAGGAAGAACAAAAAAAAAAAAAAACAGGTAGTAGAAGAAAGACAACAGGTGACCAGACAGAAGAAGATGCAAATATCCTCCACATTGCACGATCTACTCATCCCACAGAACTGTCACAGGAGATCTGAATTGTCCGAAATAATGTCAAAACAAAAGTCAAAAGATTGAACGTAGAAACAGGGAAAACCGAACCTCATTCAGAGCAACCTTTCAACTTGGAGTCGCAAGAAGACCCGGATATAGATACACTGAAAAAAGTAAATTAAAGTGAAGTCGAACATCAGAATTCAACGCTTCGAACCAGCTTGAACATCTTTGCAAGATGGATTCGAGCCGTGTTCATTATCATTTTCTTTATTGGAAGACCGAGAATGTCCATAACAGATACAACGATAAGACCAGAAGCAATTACTGATATCTTCCCTTTTTAACGACGAATTCGCCTATCTTCCTTCACGGAGAATTCCTCGATTCACCCATCGACAACACCTCCTAGAATTAGAGTAGGTCATTTAGAGAGAAAAAATGTCTTGCCACGAATCAAGTATTTAGTAGGCAGTAATATTAGAAATCCTGCATGCTTTAAATAAGCATAGAAAAAATCTAGCTATGGAAAAAAAACACAATTTTTGAGAGAGAGAGAGAGAGAGAGAGAGCATTCAGTTCTGCAGATTTTTGCTTCATTCGATTCTACAACTTGGAACTTAGTGTCTGATGAACTTTGTAAGTTTTCAGCAATGCAAGTCCCAGATTCAACGAGGGCAATTTAACGGAGACAGCTCCAAGGTCAATGACTGCACGTCGACAACGTAAACAGCGAACTTTGAAACTCTCTTCAAGTCATCTAATAGCCAGCATCGACAACTGACACACCAATAGAACTGTGGCAGTAGGTCAACAACCTTCTTAAGAACAATTTATCAAGGTGTAAATCTCGTTGTGAATGCTAACGTCACATGTAACGCGTCAACAGTTGAGATTGTTATTGTCAGAAAATTTTTACTAAAATAAGATTAACGAATACTAAAACCAAAGTGATGTAGAGATACGACGCCCTTGTATATCGATGAAGTAATATACGTAAGTGAAAAGCGAACGAAACAACTGAGTCTAATTAAGTCGGAAAAAAGTGTGTTATTTTATTAATCTTTAAAATATTGGTATTAAATCTGTCTTACAAAATGGCGACAACTCCTGTAAATCGAGTTATCCGATAAGGATGAAATACAATAACAATATAGACCTATCGTAAAAAAATGCGCTAATTTTTTCTCACCTCGAGTTTTGCTTAGTAGAAATAGCTAAAAAGTGCGCAAAATACGCACGGAAATACGGTATTACAGCACTACCTGTATTGGACGATCACATGTCTAATAGACTATCTTTTGAATAAACCGTGGGTGGTCATCATAAAGAGGTTTTACTTGTTTTACTATTTAATTGTTTATAGGAATTGTTTTTGGAAAAAATTCAAATCTATTGTCTTTCCACTTGTCAGCTGTTTTCTATAAACTAGATTTAATGTATTTTCAACTTTACTTCTAATACTTATTATAATGTATCAAATATTTTAACCATATGCCAGTCAAGAAAAAAAGTTATATTACTGTTTACTTTCTTATACATTAATTCATCTTCGTTAGTACTGTAACAAATACGTAATTTTTAAACACTATAGAAAATCCATATTTAATTATATACTTAAATGCGGTAAAAATTACTATAAACTATATTAATATTTATCAATATATATTTTTTCCAAATAGAATTTTACGTCGTATTCTTTTAATTGTTTATTTTCAAGGTTGACAGTATTTATTGTAATTACTGAATTCTTGTTTTACCGAGAAGGAAGTAATGCACGCAAACACGAGAGAACACGATTTTTTATTTTATATAAAAATATAAATATTTAATTAATTTAAATTTTTCGTAATGTAACGAAATTAAAAATTTGTGTATATTACTTGTACAGTAGAACCTCGAAACCTCGGCTCTCGATAACACGGCACTACGGATAACTCGGCCACATCCTGGAAGGGCAAAAAAAGCCTTAGTTAATTAATTTTCATTATAGACAGCTTTATAAAAGTATAAAAGCTCTCATAAAGTATTTTTCTGAAGTCTGTCTTATCAGGTAAATTACTGTACACAGTGTATTCATTAATTTTCATTTTCATGTAGCAATGGCTCATAAAGTAAAGGCACATTTTCATGTAGTAAAGGGTATGCCTTCATAAAGTACGTACTGTACTTTTCCTTTGTTTAAGGGTATTTGGGCAGTTTATTCTCTGTTGTATTCTCAAGCAAACAATACATACAAGTACAGTACAGTATTTTCTAAGGAAACACGCATACTTATCTTTTTTTAACCCCATTCCCGATAACCCGGCATTTTCACAAACTCGGCCACCCTTCGGTCCACATTAGGCCGAGTTTTCGAGGTTCTACTGTATTATGAATAAAATAGATCTGATTATTTAAATTTCCTAAATAACATTGAGTTATAATTATAATTTATAAATTTTCGATATTTTAAATTAATTACTCTAAACTCGCATTTTTTGCAGATTAAATAATTATTTTCCGTTTTCAATGAATTTTTATGTAGTATTTTCTTTACTTTTTTATTTCTTATGCTGTCTGAATTTGTAAATTAAAAAAATATATATATAATTTTTTCGAAAAAAAATATAGTATTTTAAAATATTAATAAAGTTTTTAGTAATTTATTAATGTGTTTATAATCAAATACATGTTTACTACAGTGTTTAAAAATCAAATATTTGCTACAAAAGTAAGAAAAAAGAGGAAATGTAAAATATGTGATGTTGCACTACCGAACAATCGACGGTTAAACAAAATTCTACGAATTTAATATTTACTTTGGTTTGGTAAGCATCACGCAAGTAAATATAAAAAGCGAGTAAATTCAGTGAGCTTTTTGACTATTATTTCCTGATGCTAAACTTATGTTATTTTCTGTTTATAATACAATTTATATTGTATTTACTTTGAGATTTATTTATATTATTATTACGTAATCGGTAATTGTCGAATGTTTAAAAAAGCAGATGGACTGTAGTAAAGTGCAAATGAGTTTCAAAGGATAAGCGAGGTCTTTATTTAAATATATTTATCTAAACTGTATATTTAACTAATTTTATAATAATCAACGTTGTCAGAAATAAAAATAGTAATTTCCATTGAATTAAGAATTAAACATTATCGTAATTAATAATTTAAAATTTAAACAGTATAAAAAATAAAAAAGTAAGGAAAATTTTACATTAGAAGTTTATTGTAAACAGAAACTGGTTTCTTAGTCTATAAGGAAAATGCGAGTTTAAAGCAATTAATTTGAAATATCGGATATTTATATATAATAATCGTAAACTCAATGTTTTCCAGAAAAATTAAAATAAACTTCGAAATTAATTTTCTACATTAGAGAATTTCGAACAATCGAGAATTAATTAATGCAACTAAAACTGAAAAGTAGCATTATATCTTTATTATAGTAATTTTAAGAACACTAGCGAATAAATAATTCATAACTTCACTATTGAATATAAATAATTATTTTTAACATTTCGAAGTTATTGAAAATAATAATTACGGTTTAAATGCATCTTCAAAATTAGTTTATTTTCAATAATTAAAATATTCGATTAATTTTAGTATTCATTAGAAGCAGAGTTGAAAATACATAAAAATAATTTTATGGAAATCAGCTGACAAGTCGTGAAACGATCCATTCGAATTCATTCAAAAATATCTCTTGTGAACAATTAAACAAGAAACGTTTTTCCGTACGTTTGTTGCTTGTATATTTTTGTAGAATAGTTAGAATAAGAGTTTTTAAATATCTTAATTGAGTAAATAAGAATTTTTCAAATTAGTTTTAATAATGATAATATTATTTCAATTGGAAACATTGAAATTTAAACAAGTCTTATAAAAAACGTACTATTGGCTCGTATCCAATTTAACATACACTAGATAAAGATCATAGTTATGGTCAAATAAATAANATTTTTGTAGAATAGTTAGAATAAGAGTTTTTAAATATCTTAATTGAGTAAATAAGAATTTTTCAAATTAGTTTTAATAATGATAATATTATTTCAATTGGAAACTTTGAAATTTAAACAAGTCTTATAAAAAAAGTACTATTGGCTCGTATCCAATTTAACATACACTACATAAAGATCATAGTTATGGTCAAATAAATAAATATCGAATACTAAACATAATTTTACGCATTTTCTTTCCATCTCGGTTCGGTAAGTGTGGTGCTTTTTATTATTAGTAAACTAGCAGATAGGCCCGGCGTTGCGGGGAAAAGTTACGATAGAGAAGTTTAATATTATTACATTACAGTCAATCTTACCCGATTTCAAATAATGCAAAAATTAGGTCCCCCTGTTTATAGACTAATTTACGAATTTATGGATGGGTTATAAATGTTCTATTTTTCGCAAAAACGAAAAACCTGCATCTGCGCCTGTAAATCATGCACGTCGGTTTTTGTTTACACTTTCGTTTTTGATACTTTCAATGTTACTTAACACTTTCATTGTCGTAACCTTAATCTTGCCTTTTCCTCTCCGGGGGAATTTCGAAAAATCCTTTCTTAGTGTGCGTTTTTGTGATGTTTCCTAACTGTGTCCCAAGTTTAAACTATCAACTCCTAATTGTTTGGGCTCTACGCTTATTATTATTATTATTATTATTATTATCAACTCGTCTCGATTATATATATAGTTTGCTTGAGAATACAACAGAGAATAAAACTTAACACTTTCATTGTCGTAACCTTAATCTTGCCTTTTCCTCTCCGGGGGAATTTCGAAAAATCCTTTCTTAGTGTGCATTTTTGTGATGTTTCCTAACTGTGTCCCAAGTTTAAACTATCAACTCCTAATTGTTTGGGCTCTACGCTTATTATTATTATTATTATTATTATTATCAACTCGTCTCGATTATATATATATATATATATATATAGAGAGTAGTAGTAAATATACTAGTAAATAGAGTAAGCCTTTAAAGTATTATTTCGTAATAATAGACTCGTATTATTTTTTGGTTAAAATATAATTTACACAATTTTTACATTGTATGAAACTTATGTATGATAATTTCCATTTAAACTACGAGTACTTTAATATTTTAGTGATGTGAGCGTAAAACAAATGTAGATTGCAAATTAACAAGGTTTATTAGAATTAAATCGATAATACGGTAATCAGCATTTGTTAACGATTCGTGTTTGTAGTTTTTCTAGATATAAAATCAGCTATACAAGGTGAAAACTATCATTTTCTGACAATCGCTTTATTCGCATACTCTGACTTCGGTCAACCGCCATGTGTGGGGCCAGAGTGTGCATTTTAGTTTAACTCCTTCTCACTATCACAGTGGCGAAACTAAAAGAATTAAAGGAAGATTGGAAAGATCTCTTTTTGATCGTGTAACGTACATAATGGTTATAATTTTCAATACGAACAATTTATTTTATTTACTCTAAACGTTATTACAGAGACCCATCTCTTTTGCATTCACTTGTATATTTATTTACATATGAAATGACAATTCTGTGACTCTAAATATGTACAAGAAAAAAACTTCGCTTCGTGTATTCCAGTCTACTTAGCAGAGAACGCGATAACGAAGTACCTCGTTACGATCGTCACGAAATTCTCTTTGTAAATAATTTACACTGGAATCAGGTGATAAAAGCAAAGCGAACCGAACCGCTTTACAGTAGAACTAAATTTTCTAAGTCGTACAAAAAAACAGCAATTTTCTAAATAGAGACAATTCTTAACGGGAGCTGAGAATAGATATCTTCCTCGGTTAATCGTGTACACATTTTGCTTCTTGCCTCGTCTCATCTCGCACGAGAAATTAAACCCTTCCTCTTTCCTAGTAAATTTTTGCTACGCATTTTAAGAATTTCGAACTGAATGAAAGAACTACGTATTAAAAAAAAACTATAAACACAAATACTTAACAAACAATACAAACTTCAAACACGAATTTGTATTATCAATATAAACACTGTTAAATTGGGTTTTGCTGAATAGACTCGAATACACAAAGCGCAGTTTAGTTCCTATACATATTTTGACTCACAGAAGTGTAACCTCAAGTTTAAATAAATACGTGTAAATTCAGAAGAGATTGGCTTTTTAATAATGTTTAAAATAAGAAAAAAAAACTGTTTGTAAAAAATTTTAATGAATTATACGTTATATAGAAAAAATTATGTGATAATTGTTTTTCTTCAGATTTTCATTGATATTTTATATTCAGTTTATAATTTTTAAAGTATAATTCGTTTGCGTAATAAATAATAATCTTTCCTGTTTTGGACAGAACCGTCGTTTGGAGATCCAGGCGATATTATCTCCTGAATAACTATTTATCGTCGAATAATAATAAATAAGACTTTTGTGCAGCAGTTTATTTGGTGAGTACAGTATTATAACGATTATTTTCAGTTGGTAGTAACTAAATTCATTTTAATGTAGAAAATTATTATGCCATATTTTGATATTTGTTAGAATTTTAAACACAAAGAAGTGAAATTTTAGCATTTACCTGTAAAGTCTAGGCTTTACTGCATTAATAATGACAAAATAAGCAGCTATTTTTTATATAAAAAATTCTAACATTTTCAAAGTAATAATTGAACGATTATGTTGAATAAACAACGACTGTTTTACGGTATTGACGTGTAAAGTTTGAAGAAAATATTATTTTCAAAGCTTGTTTAAGTTAGGAGATAGCCGGCGTAGGGATTTGGGATGCGTGTTCTCTTTACCGATTAAGTCGCAGAGACTGGCCTGCGGTTCGATGGGTCGCTTTTTAAGACGTTTAACGATAGACAGGAGTTCGTAAGAAACCTATAAAAATTGTTTTTCTTGAGGCCAACCTAGATACAGGGTTAGGCACGCTTACGTCTAATTTTCAGAAGAATAACGAGTGAGAGAAACGTGAATAAGTGAAACGGACGTCTGCTTGGAGTTGAGACAGAGATGAAACCATATTAAACAAATAACAAGGACTTAGTTAAACAAAATTAAATGGATAAATACAATGAAATACAAAATAAAATAACTAAAAATTGCGTCTATACTGAAGAGTGTTAAAACTATAATAATTTTTAATATGGNAATTTATATATAATTAATATATAATTATATGTACAGTACCTAATTTATATATAATTTATATATAATACTAAACAGACGATAGCAAACTCAATTTAGCCGCTCCGTAGCGTGGCGCAGGGTCGGAGGAAAGTAGTTCGGCTGCTCATCCACTATTGGTCCAGACTCTATCAATCTTGTCGCGAAACGACGTTATGGGAGGTATGTTATACGACAGTTTCTACAATTTTTTCGCTACGTTATAGGAATTGTCGTTATTGGAACGTACGTTATAGGGGGGTCGACTGTACATAATTGCATTATTAATAATAATAGGTTAAATAGAATTATATGTATTATTTGTTAAGTACAATTTATACATAAATTTTTTATTGCATTAATTTTAAATGTAAATAAAATCAATCTAATGTTTGTTATAGAGAATTTATATTGACATGTAAGACGATAAATGTTTATCATTGTAACTTTTATTTTTGACATAACGAAAAACTGTAATAATTTTTTTTACAGATCAATAGATATTACAGTGTACTTGAGAAATAATAACTGTATCGTTTAGCCTCGAAACATTCAAATACAGTGGAACCTCGCATAACGAGTGTTTCGCACAACGAGTAACATAAATCATAAAAAAATGACACAGCTAACGTTCGACGTTTCGCATAACGAGTTGCCAGGAGAGGAAAAGTCGCGGTTTTTCAGCATGCTAGATATGCACTAGCATGCTGAAAAACCGCGTTCCGCTAGCATTTTAATGTTGTTTGTGTTTAGACATATTACATATAAACATCAACAGCCATAGCCTGTTATATAATAAACGCATCAAATGATATGCGAAATTCTTGGGCTACGTAAAGACTATAATTAAATAGTAAAAATTAATTAATTTGTCTAAAGCTAGGCAGTGATGCTCCATCTCGTAGTAAATGTAATGACCGATTCCAAACTTAATTTTAGAAATGGCCAAATTAAAAATTCATTATTTATAATTATTAAATGTAATAAGAAATGGNAAAAGTCGCGGTTATTCAGCATGCTAGATATGCACTAGCATGCTGAAAAACCGCGTTCTGCTAGCATTTTAATGTTGCTTGTGTTCAGACATATTACATATAAACATCAACAGCCATAGCTTGTTATATAATAAACGCATCAAATGATATGCCAAATTCTTGGGCTACGTAAAGACTATAATTAAATAGTAAAAATTAATTAATTTGTCTAGAGCTAGGCAGTGCTGCTCCATCTCGTAGTAAATGTAATGACCGATTCCAAACTTAATTTTAGAAATGGCCAAATTAAAAATTCATTATTTATAATTATTAAATGTAATAAGAAATGGAGCATAACTGCCAACCTCTAGTCACATTAATTAATTTCTACTATTTAATTATAGTTTTTACATATTCCAAGAATTTGGTATATACAGTAGTTTGGCTTGTTTATCAGACATACAAGGTATTATCTGTGATTTTTTTCGTTTTATAAATCGAATTCGCATTTATCGTTAGTTCATTTTGCGCTAGAAGAAAAGCGGAAGATGGTTCGCGGTCCTTAACAATTCTTTATTGTTTAATTTTCCTTGAATATTTCATCATCATATTTACGTTAATTTATATGGAAAAAATTGTTTCGCTTAACGAGTATTTCGCATTACGAGTAAGACTCTAGAGCGAATTATGCTCGTTAAGCGAGGTTCCATTGTATATATAAAATTTTAACAATCGTCAATATATCAATCTTCTGCATAAAGTTAGATATTAATACTTTAACGTATAATTCAAATGTAATATGACTTGTAGGATCGATTTGAGAAGAATTGTCAACTGATTATTTTGTAAATATTTTGCAAGATTTTATGTTTNACGAAGTATTATTCTTTAGAGAATACGCTTTAAATAAAGTTTCAATCTTTACATAATAAAAATTTACTATTAATTTATATTCACTGTAAATATAATTTCCTCACTTGTATAAGTGTACATTCCTATAATATATAAATGCACCAATTTGGAATATGTAAATGTTAAAAATGATGGTTTTACCTAACACTTTTAATCGTTCAATTATTGCAAATAACTTTTATAAATCAATATATTCATACCTATTTCGTTGTAATAAATTCTATATAACTTGTATAATTTATTTAACTATTTATTAACAATATTTAATATAATTCTAAATTAATTTTTTTAACTGTTTGACTTACTTTTAGCATTAAGACGTTATTTAAGAATGAAATATTACAACAGAACGATTCCAATCGAACCTGTTTTTCGAAACAGTTTTCACTGTTGACGTTATGAGAAATTTAATTCGCACTTACTGGCATTATTCTATTTTCATATCCATTTTCTATGTACTGGCCATCAAGATCCTTCAGCGTTACATGAAAGATCGACCTCCTTATGACATCAATCGCGCATTCACCATATGGAACGGGATTTTGGCTGTTTTCAGTATCTGCAGCTTAATTAGATTAATTCCAATTTTGTTCGAACAATTTAAACACTTTACTTTTTACGAAATAGTTTGTGATAAGAGTATTGCAGAAAATACACAGCCGCTTCTGTTTTGGGTAATGCTGTTCGTGTTTTCGAAAGTTTGGGAATTGGGAGATACAATTATGTTAATACTTCATAAAAGAAGATTGATGTTTCTTCACTTTTATCATCATGTTACTATGTTGATTGTGTCATGGTATGGTTCTTACAAAGAATCGAGCTATCTAATGATAATTGTCTATGTTAGTCTCTACGTACATTCATTGTTGTATACTTATTTTACTGTGAAATGCATGGGAATTAAAGTTTCTTCCACAATTGCCATGTTTATTACCGCAAATCAAGTCGCTCAAATGTGGTTCGCGTTATCGCTTACATGTTGGATTTATTGGTTGCTTTTAAATGAACAACCATGCGATACTCCTTTTGATATTTTAAAATTTGTCTTTGTTGTAGCTCTGTCATATTTGTATTTTTTTACTGAATTGTTTTATAAATCTTATATTTGCAGACCTCAGGTAAATGAAGAAAAAAAGAAAACACAATAGTGCGTTGTTTCATTCTATTCCTACAAAATTAAGTTATTCAAAAAATTATTAATATAATACATAACATATAATAAATGACATTATATACAAATAAATGATAATCACACTTCTATCTCATTTTTTCTAACATTATGAATATTGAAAATTTACTACACGAATATTTNAAAAATTACGTTTTTTATTGCGATTTCCGACCCCCCGACTTAATTAAACGTATATATACTAAAATCTATTAATTAAAAGAAATTTAGAAACTATTGAATGTCGTTTTTGACATAAAAAAGTAGCTTTAAATAGCTTTATCGAAGTAAAATCCGTGCACTACAAATTTAAAACAATGAATGAAATTTGATTTAAAAAATCCCATTAAAAACAATTAAGGGTTAATCGTGCGTCAGTAATGGTAAATTAAAATCGTGATAAATTTTTTCGCGCTGTAAAAATTTGTGAAAAAGATTTGAAGACCTTAAAAACATTTGAAAAATGAATTTTTGAGGGTCCGAACGACGGTTTGTTTTGTAACGCTATATAATATCATCTTGTCGAATATTTGTAAAATCGATTAAAAGCATTCATTTTTAAACGTCTTTATTAAAAATTAAAGATTTGTACAAATTACTGTTAGAAAGATGCATAACATAAATTCAGGTGTTCAAGTTTATAATTGTCTTTTCTATATTCTTACACCAGTGCGTGGTTCGCCGTGTTACACGTTAGAAAAAGTAACACACAATTCTGGTAACTTACACTACTAAAGTATTACAGTAGACCTCATAATACGGTAGATACGTTCCGTGTTATATGAATTTTGTGTTGTACTATTACTTAAATACATGAACCAATCACAGCCCGGCACTTGTGCAGTTTAGGGGCTACTACTGTTTGAAAAGTTTTCTTCCATGAAATTAATGGATTCTAGACAAATTTGACTCAACATTTCCAAATCACGTATAACTTTTTGAAAATAATCCATATAAACTATGCTATAAACAAAAAATTGTAGGATTATTTATCGAGTGCGCACCGTTCGAAGATGCCAGTGCTTAAGCTTGTTTTCGTCGCGGACGGCTCATCGAACGGTAGACGCGTTTCTTGATAAGTTATTCTGATGATTGAAGACAAAATTTTAGATAACGTATAAATTATAAAATTACAGTAATGGACTTGCAGTATTTAAGTGTTAAAATATGATTTCAAATATCTCGGAGCATAGATGTAGTTTTAAAATTTCGGCTTATTCATCACATCGGCTTTGCCAGTTGTAAACACAGAGTTTGGCGAAATGATAAAGTCATCGTTAAATAATGACATTAAATCTATCGTAAACACAAAGTACGTAAAATAAGCTAAAAAAAATAATCAACTCGTAAAATAATCTGTAATTAATATTGATTATGAATTAAATGACTAAGAGTAATAACTTTTACATAAGTCATAATATTGCAAATTGTAGTAGTTTCCTAATTTTAGTTGAGTTTCTGGTATATTATGCTATTTGGTAATTTAAAATATCTTCTAAGAAATGAAACACCACTACTGTTTACATTAAATTCTTATCATTATTCTACAAAGAAATATGCTAAATATAAAACAATAGTGTAGAATTTAAATAGACATATGCAGAATGAAGCAGGGAGTAAAGTATTCTATCGCTTTAAAAGAACACTATCGCAAGGGTCAGTGTCGTCAATTCATTTATAGTTTCAGCAGAATCAATTGTATAAGTCATTATCTCTCTTTTCATAAAACTATTTTTCAAATTTTTACAAAAATATTATTTTTTGGTTAACGACGCTTCAACTTAAAATTTTCTCTCGACATTTCTCTTACCGACACCAGATGGAAAAATCAGGATTAGTAGCACCATATTTACACTTACTGTNTAATTAGCCAGCTTTTAGCCCGATATTTAAGGCGATCATTGGTTATTTCTGTATATGCATCGGGCTTTCAGTTCTTTATTATTGAAATTAACATTGTTTACAAACAATGTGTACTATGACATGGTCACTTGCACCACTATCATGAAGAAACATCGTCATGAAACTCCATCTAGTTTTATATAACAACTGATAAAGCAAATAGAGCTTGCACTGCTATCAAAATTCACAATTAGTCATTAATTAATTAAATATCTAAACAGTACGTGTAAAATCACCAAGCATGTAACGAACAAGCAACCAAATACTTGGCAAAACGAAAATGAAATAAAACTTATTACGTATCATTATCATGCAGTAATATTGCACCACTTAAATTAATGCATCAGTATTTATATTTTCATTTAAATGCAGAAATAAAGATATAGTTTGACTGTATCTTACGATTATAAAGAGTGACACGAACCTTAAAATATATCTGCTATTGTGAACAGTTTAATTAATGGATGAAGAATCAGAGACAGACTTTACAACACAGTGTTTTTCTTATTCGATAACACCAGTTATTTCTAGTGTTGAAAATAATAAATATAACGTTTCCATTACCTAAAATGTATAAAACTCAGACGTATTAATTAATGTATTACAACCACAAATAGAATTGCGGTTTAAAAATAAGGAAATGCCATAAAATATTGGTATAATGTACTCATTTTAATGAAGAATGACAGAAAAATACAACATTTTTTTGAGTAAGATGAACTGTAACAAAGATGGTATAAAACTAAAAAATTTGAGCAATAATGTAAGAGGCAAATTGCCCCTGTGTTTAATTATCAATTTAATTAAATAGTTAAATTCTTAACGAAAAATATTTTATGATTTTGGTGGAAACATTATATATTTTAAAAAGAGGAAACTGGAAAAATTCACTTCCTTCAACGGAAGTTGAAACATCCTTTTGTTTTCCCTTATCTAAAATCTTAAAATCTTAGTCACCCTGGGAATTGTCAACCCCTCGATAAACCCCCATTTCTTCTGTTCACGTGGAAAAATACCAAATGCTGATTGGAGAAAATTCATGAGAAAAAAGAATTTTGCATGATTCGGGAAGAACGCCACAAAATTCGAGAGAAGAAAAATGTATTCCATATCATCTCCTGAAGGCCAACGCCTAAACTCAAATCCAGAAGTTTTTATAAAATGAGTTTAAGTCAGTAAATAGGGAAGAAAATATTTACATATGTTCCACTACAGAACTGAGAAGAAAAAATAGTTATATTTATCTAAAGAACAGAAGAAGAGAAAGATACATAGAGGTAGTATGATTTATAATAGAAATTGTGAGCTCTCTCTTTCGAACAGCTTTATTCAAAGATCTTGAAATCGTTTTATTTGCATATTTAATTTTGTATTCTTTTGTTCATTAAATTTTTATTTTTATGTNCAAATTTTTACAAAAATATTATTTTTTGGTTAACGACGCTTCAACTTAAAATTTTCTCTCGACATTTCTCTTACCGACACCAGATGGAAAAATCAGGATTAGTAGCACCATATTTACACTTACTGTTTGTTTAATGTCGTAATAATTAACTGTTTTAATACGTGATAATCGGGTTCTTGGCCATTTCAAATTAGTGTAGTAGCTCGTATTGTAATATTTTACGTTATAATCTTATAAAGCATTTACTCTCTACATTCTTTAATTTAACTTTATCACAATAACAATTACCTGCGAAACAAATAGACATTTTAACAGCAGAATTTTGGAATAGGATAGTCAAACTTATAACTAATAGTAATGATAAGCTGGTGAGTCAATTTTCACTTATAAGAAAAAATTAATATATAGTAGAGCGTCGATTATCCGAATCAATTGGGGACTGAAGTTATTCGGAAGATCGATGTTTCGGATAACCGATTACAAGCGGAAAAAATATATTAATTTATCTTATCTTGACATTTCTTTCTGTTGCGTGTCGCTTCGCCTTGAATTTTCGTCGATGTTAAGCCTAACGAAGACTATTGTANATTTTACGTTATAATCTTATAAAGCATTTACTCTCTACATTCTTTAATTTAACTTTATCACAATAACAATTACCTGCGAAACAAATAGACATTTTAACAGCAGAATTTTGGAATAGGATAGTCAAACTTATAACTAATAGTAATGATAAGCTGGTGAGTCGATTTTCACTTATAAGAAAAAAATTAATATACAGTAGAGCGTCGATTATCCGAATCAATTGGGGACTGAAGTTATTCGGAAGATCGATGTTTCGGATAACCGATTACGAGCGGAAAAAATATATTAATTTATCCCATCTTGACATTTCTTTCCGTTGCGTGTCGCTTCGCCTTGAATTTTCGTCGATGTTAAGCCTAACGAAGACTATTGTATCGTTAAAAATTATTTTTTTATTTTATACGAACAAAATAAATATATTGAAAAATNATAACGTTTCCATTACCTAAAATGTATAAAACTCAGTCCTATTAATTAATGTATTACAACCACAAATAGAATTGCGGTTTAAAAATAAGGAAATGCCTTAAAAATATTGGTATAATGTACTCATTTTAATGAAGAATGACAGAAAAATACAACATTATTTTGAGTAAGATAAACTGTAACAAAGATGGTATAAAACTAAAAAATTTGAGCAATAATGTAAGAGGCAAATTGCCCCTGTGTTTAATTATCAATTTAATTAAATAGTTAAATTCTTGACGAAAAATATTTTATGATTTTGGTGGAAACATTATATATTTTAAAAAGAGGAAACTGGAAAAATTCACTTCCTTCAACGGAAGTTGAAACATCCTTTTGTTTTCCCTTATCTAAAATCTTAAAATCTTAGTCACCCTGGTAATTGTCAACCCCTTCGATAAACCCCCATTTCTTCTGTTCACGTGGAAAAATACCAAATGCTGATTGGAGAAAATTCATGAGAAAAAAGAATTTTGCATGATTCGGGAAGAACGCCACAAAATTCGAGAAAAAAAAGATGTATTCCATATCATCTCCTGAAGGCCAACGCCTAAACTCAAATACAGAAGTTTTTATAAAATGAGTTTAAGTCAGTAAATAGGGAAGAAAATATTTACATATGTTCCACTAAAGAACTGAGAAGAAAAAATAGTCATATTTATCTAAAGAACAGAAGAAGACAAAGATACATAGAGGTAGTATGATTTATAATAGAAATTGTGAGCTCTCTCTTTCGAACAGCTTTATTCAAAGATCTTGAAATCGTTTTATTTGCATATTTAATTTTGTATTCTTTTGTTCATTAAATTTTTATTTTTATGTGTTAAAGAAATGTCTCTTCGACACCTGAATGAAACACATTTCATCATCTCCTCGAATCAACCCGCGTGTTAATCCGCGTAATATAAAAGTGATTAACTGATGTCGAGAATCCTGGTTAAAGGAAGAGGGTGTTTACACGATAATTTCATTCCAATAAAAATAACGCTCTGCTAGAAAATGTTTAGATATCGATACTTGCGATTTTGTGCCGATTAAGTGGTACACCTTGTACAGATACCCCGGCTTTTCTCACAATAGAAGTGCATTTTCTTAACATTGACATTTCAATAAATAACGGTTCCTTAAGCATGAAGGTATACATTCTCAATACCAACGACCCATTATTCATTCCTTTCTACTTTAATAATTCACATACTCATAAGCTTTTAGCATTTAAACTTTTATTAGAAGGGCATTCTGTTATTGCTTCAACTTGTACGACGGGTTGCAAGGATTTTATTAAATCAGAACCGTTTCTAGATTGTTGGGATTCGGGGGAAATGTAATTGAAGAATTAACCTTTTTACATTGTAGTAGTCAGACGTGGCGCTACCACTTAGTTGTGGAGAAGAAGCGTGGAAAAATTTTTAAGAATTTTTTCACGCGTTTTTCTCGTTCCCCTTCCTGAAAAAAAATTTTCAAATAGTTACATCAAGTAAAGAAAAAAATTCTTTTTTATTGTCACATAACTCTCTTTTTATGTGAATTTTTTTTCGTAGTAATTTTTGTCTAAAATTTTTATATGAAATTTATATTAAATTGTCTTATAATTTTCTATCCATTACGATTTTTTCAAAAGTTTTCAATTCATTTTCAATTTTATATAATTTTTTAAAGTTTCATGCATTAAGTCATGACGATTTTTTCTAACTTGCGAATCAAATTCAAGAAAATATAATTCACAGTTAACGAATTTCATCCACGATTGTAGATGACGTAACTGTTGTTATGTTTACAACTACGATGCCTGGAGGCCTTATCACTAGAACTGTAAAGTTGGTGAAGGTCGTCTCCTGTTTTACATTCTGAAGAAGTGACGTAATCATTGTAAATAAAAAAAAATTTTAGTATATCTTTTATGTAATTTTAAATTTTGTTGTTCAAATTTACACCCAAATATTAAAGCGGTTTAAAATATTAGCATTTGGTAAATATACAGTAGACCCCCTATAACGCGGGTTCGTATAATGTGGATTCCTATATCGCCTCGAGAAAATTNTGTCACATAACTCTCTTTTTATGTGAATTTTTTTTCGTAGTAATTTTTGTCTAAAATTTTTATATGAAATTTATATTAAATTGTCTTATAATTTTCTATCCATTACGATTTTTTCAAAAGTTTTCAATTCATTTTCAATTTTATATAATTTTTTAAAGTTTCATGCATTAAGTCATGACGATTTTTTCTAACTTGCGAATCAAATTCAAGAAAATATAATTCACAGTTAACGAATTTCATCCACGATTGTAGATGACGTAACTGTTGTTATGTTTACAACTACGATGCCTGGAGGCCTTATCACTAGAACTGTAAAGTTGGTGAAGGTCGTCTCCTGTTTTACATTCTGAAGAAGTGACGTAATCATTGTAAATAAAAAAAAATTTTAGTATATCTTTTATGTAATTTTAAATTTTGTTGTTCAAATTTACACCCAAATATTAAAGCGGTTTAAAATATTAGCATTTGGTAAATATACAGTAGACCCCCTATAACGCGGGTTCGTATAATGTGGATTCCTATATCGCCTCGAGAAAATTGCGACCGTATTCGTATAAAGACACTAACTGAAACTCGTAAAATGCGGTAAAACGTCATCGCCGACTCATGTCGCGTAAGGATTGTTCGAATCTGGACCATTAGTAGAAGAGCAGCCAAACTATTTACACACTACAGACAGTTTAGGCATGTAAGTTGAGTTTACTGTCGTCTGTACAGTATATAGGCCTAAATTAGGTACTGTAAGTCTAATACAGTACAGTAATACCCCTAACTTTCGCGATAGATGGAACCGAGCGATAACCGCGTACGTCGAATTCGCCTAAGTCGGGGTATAATTTCGCAATTTGTGTAAAATTCAAGTCGGATGTATGTAATCTAATAAATTTTTTCGTTAATATTATCTCGTTTTTTGATTCGTTTACGGTTACAAGAAATCACCACATAGTCACCGTAGATATAACAAACACAGAAATAAATAACACAAAATAAATTGTAGCTATGTGTCGATTCCGCGCGATATGTCCGAACATGTAAGCTGAACAATAGTGTGGGGGTAATGAGTATTTAAGAGTTGCGTGGCGCTCAAACAAAAGACGAATTGACGAGATTTTAAAATCGCGTAACTCCGGGTTCGCGTAAGTAGAGAAAGCGTAAATCGTAACTTGTTCAATTAAGTTTTTCATGACAAAAACTTAATTGAACAAGTTAACTTTTATTTTACTCCTATTGATTTTCTTGTTTTATATAATTTGAACAATTCCACTTAAAAGTTTTATAGATTCTGCTACAGTTTAAATACAAGTGGCAAAATTTCACAATTAGTATTTAAAATGTAATTTCTGTTTAGTATGTCATATGCTGCATTTTATTCATTTGCTCCTTCTATTTTCTCCATGTCATATAGGTTTGAAACTTCCTTACAAGTTATAACTAATTGATAATATGCATAATAAACTCCTGTCTTTAGTCATAAAATCAAAAATTATAATTAAAATATTCATATCTTTCCATTCTTCTAACGCGATTTTCCCATTAAAGTTGTTCACTTTAATATTGTATGAGAAATGCTAGTGTTACGTAAATTGGAATTATTCGAAAACTCATAAAATGCATTACAATCACAATAAGCTTATCAGTTTAAATACAAACTAGTAATAAATTCTGCTTTAAATTCTCGCTCTTTGACTATAAAATTTATTGATGCCTTCAATTATTTATTTACTGCTTATTTAATCGATGAATTTAATCAGTCAGATTAAATATAAATACTTTACTACTAACTTCAAATAACAACTTACGTAAAAGCAATTTCTCTTGATTATCCAATTTATAATCAATATTAATTTCAAANGCTTGTCGATATATGTAACATAAAGTGAAAATAGTGGATGTATACTGCCAGTCGCTAGTTGCACGTGCAGACAGCAGAACAGTAATAATCGTGAGCGATATATTAATCTGTGAACTACAGCATGTATATGTTACCGCTAAAGCTCGAAATCCGTTAATGTTCAGATTACCTAGCTAATCTGCAGATTAACTAGAATGATACGTTAAAGCTGAGAAAATTATTCCATTTCTCAAATTAACTAGGTAATCTGCAGAGTATCTAGGTAATCTGAACATTACCTACTAGGCACTCGGTAAAGTTCAAATAAGATCTTTTCTTATTTATTGTATAATTATTAAGCCCATGACCCGAGATAACTCGGGCATAGACTTTAAAACCTCAAAAAAGGGCCTGGACTTATAACTTTTTCAAAAATATATGGATCAGCATATATACTTAGTTATCTATGATCTCTGCAAATTTCATGAATTCTTTTTGCCGCGAAAATATTTTATTACGATTTATTAATTAGGTAATTAATTGAGCTATTGTTTTTTATGGGAGTTTTTTTATGAGATTAATTAAATCGTTCCTAACTTCTATTTGACAGATTTGACTTCAGTAAAATTTTTTAAAACGCTATTAGATGTTTTTTATGACATCATCAGGTTTTCTTTTTTTTGTTCAGTATATTTTTCCCCATACCTTTTTTTCGATCCCCTCGTAATTTAATAGCATAAAAATCGACAATATTGTGTTATATTTGAACAATGCGGTTAGCTTCCCTCCTGCTTTAAACCAATACATGAGAATTCCCCAGAACGCTGATACCAGCTGTTCTCAGTTTGTAAACAATGTAGACTGCACGTGTGAAATTTCACGCCTTGTTAAATGAAAGAATAACAATCCTTACAGCTATATTTTTGAAATAAATACATTTATTTTAAATTAATTTTATATTTTTATATACTTTTTTTGTAAAAACACTTTTTGGACGGGTTTTTATTTCGCGGGAATTATTTCCCGGCAATTCTTTTGGATGTCAGATACGCGTTTAAGTGGAAATAATTATTTCAGATAAAAAATAATTTTTCTGTGGATTTCTGAGTGGCATTCGGATCGAAACAAATGTACAGAATGAGATAATTTCGTTATGGTTATTTACTTAATTTTATTTCAACATATGTTCTAATATAATTTAAATTTGAACGTGTTCGAAAAGCCATTGATTCGAACGTCTTTAACCTGATGATGGCCCGTGGAATGGGTTGAAAACGTTTGTTTAGCTGAATAAATGTGCTTTCTCAGTATTAAGGTGTGTTTACTTTATATTGTTAAAGAACCTGAGTGTGAATAAGAGAAAATAAGATCTTTGCTGGAACAACAACAACGTTTCTGTATGCTTAAATTAACATAATGTTATTTATTTGATTTTCAAGTTAGTACAAAGAATCAAGTTAATACAATCAAACAATCAACAAATTAGTTGATTGAACCAGTCATCAATCAATTAAAAAAACTGTAATACAAAACTCAAACGGTTTAAAATATTATTATAATTAGAGAAATGAATTTGCAAAACATATGATAAAAAATTGTGTTTACTTATTAGTGCAATCTAAAGATTGGTGACACTTTGAATTACATAGCAATTGGTTTTTGCGACAAGCACACCTATTTGTGGTACATTTAGCTTTGCAGTCATATTTTCTGAAACCTTGCCCAGTACCAAGGGATTGTTTTATTGCTGTTTGACGTAAAGATATTTCTACAGCAGTAACATCGTCTTTCGTTAAAAATCTCTTTTTGCAAACAGTGAATTCAGATTTTGCATACAATTGTTTTAAAATACCCGTTTTAGTACCAAGTTTATAAAAGTCATCCTCTGTTTTACTGAGAACCACAGCTAAAATCGAGCGTGGATCAGGTTTTGCTCTGTCTTGTTCGGGTACTTTAATTCTCACAGTGACACCTTCATCGACGTTTGGGTGCTTTGCATTAGAAACTGCTAACATTTTCTTGCTTGCTTTTCTAAACATTTCTTGGCTTCATTACGCTGTATTTTCTGATCCATATTCTTTTAGCAGACGTTGCACAATACATTCTTACCATATCCTTCCTCTTTAGGATCTACTTCACCACAAACTACGTGAACAAACATATCACACGATTTACACTTGTGAGCACTTGATGCTGCTTTTTAGCAGACAATACAGACTATGTCTTGTATAGTGCTCTTTACAGTCTCTGTACAAAACTCTGATGGCAATTCTGCTGAAGTTGAGGGTAACTCAGTGATGACTTCTTGAACTTGCAGAGGTGATTCCTTGGAGGTACTGGGTAACTGAATATTCTTCATAACTAAATATTCCTCAATCAACGGTGTAGAAGGCAGTTTAAGATTACTATCGATAAATTCATGTATTTCTATAGGTGATTCTGTAGAAGCAGGGGATAACGGAACGTCATCTTGAGTAATATTTGACTGTGATTTCATAATAACAGTCTCATGTGAATCTTCTAATTTTTCAAGGTCTTCTTCAGTATTTATCGAATGTAATACACTTTGTGGTATAATAGAAGAAGACAATCCCACTTTTGCGGGACAACCGAACATGGCTTCGTATGGACTTCTTTTAATTGCAGAATGATAGGCACGATTCTTCATGAATTGTAAAAATCGTACGCCCTGACTTCACTTGTTAGTTTGGTTATCAGTTATCCAAGTAGTTAGCATGTTTTCAATGTCTTGATTCGCTCGTTCTAAACTTCCTTGACTTTGGCTGTGTCTAGGTTTGCCATTAACCTTTTTGATTCCTGGCCACAACTGTGCTACACATTCTATGATTTTATTACAAAATTCACGTCCGTTATCAGAATGCAAAATACTTGGAGCGCCAAAAAAGAGAAAAATATCAAGCAAGTTATAGGCTACTTCATCCGCCCATTGACAAATGAGTCGAATACAATATGTCAAACAATTCTTCGGCATGGACAAACTTTTTCACACTTTCTCGTGCATCTGACAACGGCTCAATGAGTTTTTCACAGCCTTGTACAGTCAACACATCATATCTTTGAATTATTCGATAATCTCGAGATGATTTTTTCTTCTTAGAAACTTTTATTCGTTTTACGTCTTCAATTATGGAATCATACTTTCGTTTTGTCATTAAAGCACTATTACATTTTGAATCTTCGCTAAAGAGGTTTGCGAAGAATTTTTTCTTCATTTTACTCACAAATTCGGTGTTTGCTTGCATCCTAGGAGTTATATTTATCTAATTTTTAAAAATTTTCACAAATTCAGACGCTAACAAGCAGAAACGAATTTGAAAACAGAATTAGTTATGCGACGCACTGGCAGCCGGCGCAAATTATGAGAAATAAAAACAACTGGTGACGACAAGACGCTGGCGAAACCAAATTAAAGGTGGAGGGAGAGAGGGAAGAAGTAGGGAAAGGAAATGAGAGGAACAAACTTTTGAACTTTAACGATACGGAAGCAGTTAATGTGTAAATTACTTAGATACTCTACAGATTACCTAGTTAATTTGAGAAATGAAATAATTTTCGCAGCTTTAACGTATCACCCTAGTTAATCTGCAGATTAGCTAGGTAATCTGAACATTAACGGATTTCGAGCTTTAGCGGTAACATATATATAAAATCCAGCGATCCGATCCGCAGATCCGATATATGCGTATCTCACACTACATAAACTCTGCAGTATTTTATTGTTACAATTTTATTTTTCATTTTTTTTAAAAACGAATCGAGAAATTCAGATTTGACGTTCAAACACAATAGTAAATTAACTATTTTGCCATTCTTAAGAATTTCATAGTACTTTTCAAAGATAATTTTATAGCACATAAATTTAATTTAGATTAAATTATATAATCCTTTTACCTTCAAAACACGATAGAATTTATGTTTTAAGTTAGTGCTGACCCTTACCAATTATTTTACCAAGTAAAACCACTTTTTCTTTCTACCACATAATTTATAAGCATGTGCATTCGAAAACACAAAAAAATAAAATATTTTGTTTAATAAAATCATATATTAATATTATCTATTATATTTATTTTAATTTATTTATGCCAATGTGAAATTTATATAATTTTGATTTTAAAAACTTGTAATAAAGAAAAGAATTAAATTTAAACAATACTTCAAAAATAAATATGAAGTAACAATGAATTATATTTTGTAAAATTGTTTCTTTGTGAAAAATTTCTTCTCACTTTTAATTTACACTGAGAAAATTTGTTTTTATGTGGGTATTGCTATATTTTTATTTTAGGTAAAGACATAATATAAAACTTACATGACACCCTTATGTCCTATTATTGTTAGTCTGTAATTTGATTATTGATACCAATTTTGTTATCATAATAGAAATTTACTACAATCGAATTTGTCAAAGCATCCGTAATATCACAATTCATTATGACAGATAGAAATCTTATTTAAATTTAGCACTTTGTCTACAATTTTAAATGTCACGAACTGAAGTTTCTCAATATAAAATAAAATTTAGCTGGATAGTTAGAAAACAAAAAAAAAAAAAACAGTGAAATAACAAGTACATATAGAATTAAGACCTCTTGCCCTCGAAATTACCGATCGATCGTTACTCCCATCGTTAAGCAAACCTACGAGAGTAACGATTCACCGTTACCCTAGAAAAAAATCGATTTTTATAAAATTTGCCAACAACAGATATCAGCACTTGTCTAGCGTCTGTTCTACGTATTTTTTACTGGGTATTGTTTTGTGGACTTCAAAAATTTTAATTATTGCTTTTTTTCTTGATTTGTTTTATGTTCTAATAATTTTTTATTATCATTCATAGCATATTTATGAAATAAAATGACTATAATAAATTTATTTATGCTATAATAATTATCACGAAAATGGATAATATAAATTTGCCCTATCTTGTTCAACTACTTTGCCTGGACCCTGATAACATGTTCGTGTGATNGTTTTATAGATTCTGCTACAGTTTAAATACAAGTGGCAAAATTTCACAATTAGTATTTAAAATGTAATTTCTGTTTAGTATGTCATATGCTGCATTTTATTCATTTGCTCCTTCTATTTTCTCCATGTCATATAGGTTTGAAACTTCCTTACAAGTTATAACTAATTGATAATATGCATAATAAACTCCTGTCTTTAGTCATAAAATCAAAAATTATAATTAAAATATTCATATCTTTCCATTCTTCTAACGCGATTTTCCCATTAAAGTTGTTCACTTTAATATTGTATGAGAAATGCTAGTGTTACGTAAATTGGAATTATTCGAAAACTCATAAAATGCATTACAATCACAATAAGCTTATCAGTTTAAATACAAACTAGTAATAAATTCTGCTTTAAATTCTCGCTCTTTGACTATAAAATTTATTGATGCCTTCAATTCTTTTATTTACTGCTTATTTAATCGATGAATTTAATCAGTCAGATTAAATATAAATACTTTACTACTAACTTCAAATAACAACTTACGTAAAAGCAATTTCTCTTGATTATCCAATTTATAATCAATATTAATTTCAAACTATTTCACTTTTAGATTATTCTGTTTTCTAATATTAATTCATTTATCGACAATAAAACATTATGATTTTTATTTATTAATGTCCATTTATATAAGTAAAATAATGAATCCGAAAATACGTTATTGAAATTTTACATTATATAAGCTGAATCGGGCTGCTGCATATTTCTAATCAATTATAAAATAATATTAAAATCAATTCATCTTTAAATATTATGTAAGATTAATCGATTGAAATATCAAACGGATAGGCATTTAATAAATGTAATAAATTATTCGCTGGAATGAATGCATAAATATACTTGAATGAAATATACATGAAATCTATCAAATTAAAACCCATAAAATTCTGAGCGGTCAAAATTAAAATTTTACGACTTTATATTTATCTGGAAGTAGACGTATCGTTTTAAAATGGAAATTCTCTATTTTAATCGCTAATTGTATGCTCTAGAAAATCATTGCTGTAACTATGGTAACTTCTTTGGAGTAACGTTCAATAACGCTTTTGGCATAGGTTTCACGTCTTTCTAGTAAATATATAGATATATATCAAAATGAACTGTATTATTACACAAAAGCAGAAATTTTGACTCTTTATTAATATATAATTTATTCTTTTTTCACAAAATGGTGTGTGTCACTTATTTGTTGGAACCTTACATGAACTGTATTGCAACATTTGGACTGATCATGATGAAACCGTGTCCATGTGTTTCGAATGACATTGATCAAAAGAGACACTTTGCATCTACTCTGCTCTTTCGAATCTACACGCATTTCGTAGAGGTTTTTCTCTGGTTAGTCAATATTCTGTTTTTGGTAAGGTTAATTGATGGCAACATTTACGGTTTACGAGTTAACAATATGTACAAGGAAAATGCTTTCAAAGAATCAATAGTAAATGCGCTAATATCAAGTTATCTATCGGTCCAATACAGCATTCTGAAAAGGAGACAAATTTCTTTTCATTGCGTGTTAAGTTCGTACAAAGGGGAACGAAAAGAATTTGACAAAATTGAAAAATATCTATTTCTTATGTTGCTGTTTACGTTTGACGCAGCCATAGTAGCAACTGCTGTACCAGAAATGATATTATTCACGGAAATAAAAAATCAGAACGGAACAGATACCGAAGCGTTTCTAGTCGCTGTTCTACATGGTTTGCATTATCTGTACACCCTTGGCCATATAATAGGAATCTGTCTCGGAGGCACATTAATGGGGTATATTCTACACAAAAGATTGGTTAAAATGTCTGAAGAAATAGCTGAGTTGAATATTAAACAACGGTTCTTGCGACAGAAATTGGACACTATCATCAGAAAACACGTTGAAGTTTGGCAATGCCTGGACACATTCAATGAAGAAATGGGCGAGTTCATTTGTCTTAATTACACCTTTTACCTGTATTTATGCGTGTTTTTCTTGTATGAATCATTGTTTGTTGAAATGGACTTTGATATGAAAATATGTACGGCAATTCTCTCCGCAATATTTATTACTGGATCTGTTATTTTCAGTTGGGCTCTTTCTAACACTACCGCATTAGTAAGTGAATTTAGTTGTATGTAACGTAAAAGACTTCTTTCGAAAATTCTATTTTTTTTCATTTAAAACATATATAACATTTGAAAATTTAGTTGTAACAAATGTTATATAACTAATTATCAATAGACAACCAATTGTTTCTAAGAATTTTGTGCTATTTAGTACTTTAATCTTTATAATGCATATATAGCAGAAAGTCGTATTTATCACAATACACGTATATTGCACTGAACCCTTAACTTAATTTAAAACTACGTAAAATTAAAATTTATTTAATTGTACTTTTGAAATATAAATTTTAGTGTATCGTACTGTAATTTCGACAGTTTTAATTGTTAGTAAGTACATTGAACTTAAATGCTTGCAGTTTAACATATTTTATANTATCGTAAAAATTTTAACGTTTATAACTTAATTTTTCGATTTACTTTAAAAATAGATCGAGTTAATTTAATAAAATTAATTTATCGATTTTCTTTGAACAACATTCACAGAACACAACATAAATTCATCTCCGCGAAAACGCATGATTGATTTTATACGACAGAAAATTAAACAATTTATGCGCTTTTTCAAAATCTCTTGGACGAGAAAGATTTGCACGCGAATTCGAAAATTAACAGTTTCATTGATTTTCAAATGACAAATTTCATTTCCAGAAAATCCACGCGAACAAAACTACAAACAGACGGTAATTTCTGAAAAATACAGTTGCTTTACGTTCTACTTCAAAGAAGAACTTTATTTCAGTTCATAAATATGAGAGTGTCCTCGGTAAGTAACGTTTATCCTATTGTGAAGTCAACTAAAAAAATAGGGTACCAAAAAACATGGAATTGGTTGCTGTTTTCAATGATGTTATGTGGTTTAAATTATAATTCAAGTCGAGTTACATTGTATGATATAGTCGTGATTGTTATCGGTATCTTACACACTGTTTATTTTACCTTAACAGTGATGTTTACCATAATACACGATCTTACATTTGTGAAAATGTTGACACTGGCCTTTTATGAATTTTTCATACTTATCAATTTCGTATCAGTATTTCATTTTCATATGAAAAAGAACAAAGTTCGCAAACTGATTCAGAAGCTTCACAGACTCAAGGATTTTCGGTTGAAAGAAGGAATTCATCAGAAATGCATAAAAATTAAAGTTGTTACTATTTGGATATGCTTCATTGTTTACTGCATTTTAAGAACTCTCACCGCATCTTCTTTTCAGATTAGTGTTAGAACATTTCATTTTCAACTTAGTCGAATAACACAGATAATTTTATTAGTTTGCGATAATGCAATGATGTATGCATTCCACGTAATGCCCCTTCTTTTGTTATTTTTGTTTTTTATAGTTATTTGCGAAGAATTACAAAATAACTTAGAAGCTTTGTTGGATTTTATTAAAAGAGGGAAAGTTACTACTTCGCGCTTACAATCGACGTTAAAAATGCATACGTATATTTTAAGTATTGTTAAGAAAATGTCAAATGTTTACTCTCCAATATTATTTCTGTGGTGCGTTTATGTCGGAAGTAATCTAATATTTACTTCTCATTTAGTTTCAATGTGTCCGAAAACAATGAAAATAAGTCAGATAATCAGCCTTATTTTCTCATCTGTTATTCCTTTTATATATTTTATAAATATATGTGTGTCATCCTCTCGAGTGACAGATATTGCAAACGAAATAACGAAAGCGCTTTACATAGTTTCTTTATCCAACAATAACAACTTGATTCAAAGTTGTGCTTCTCATTTATTTCTTCACGCCAAGTGTGTAGAAGATTTACCAAAATTTACGGCCTGTGAAATGTTTATTGTTAATAAATCACTAATTTTGACAATCGGAAGTGTGTATGTAACATACGTAATTATTCTGCATCAAATGGATTAAAAGAGAATGAAATCGAGTAGTGATAAACTATCAATTTGTTGTAAGGATTATTGTTTTAAAATATGACACTGATCTTCTCGAAAACAATGCTGTGTTAAAGGAGAAAGCATAATAAAAAAATTGAACAGATCAAAATAATTTATAGCGTAAAACGTCTGAATTGAAAAAAATAAAAATTACAAATAAGCATAAAGAACCAAAGAGCTGAGTAGGAAACTGTATTACAATCTTTTGTGACATGCTATGTAAGGAAAATTAAAAGAATTAACTTTTATACGAGTAACGATGGATAAGCTGTATGTTGCAAAGTAATCATATTTTTGGTTACTGATTTTAATTGTCTGTGCGCCATCTTTATGTCTTTTCACAATGTTATTCAACAAAGAACAACGAGTCGTGAGTGCTGACGTGATCGTTAGGCATTTTCTACATGTTTCCCATTGTATCTGATAATTCTAGTAAATTCTGTAACTATTGTAACAAATATCTCTCAAAACTAATATCTAAATTCTCAAGTATTTTTATTGTATTGTTTCTGTAACTTTTAAATATTTTTATGGAAAAGTGCAAAGATGTAAAGAGTTCCTTCTATGTAAAAAATTTCCAACCATAAAACGTGATTGGTTATTTTCCTTTTGAATACAATAGGTTATTCACTGTTTTGTTCATCATTTAATCTTTTTCTATTTGATTACAATTTCTAACACTGAATGTATAACTAAACATGAAATAAATACAAATGAAAAACAAAACTCAGTCTTTACTTTCCGTATTGCTGAAGGTTTCATTACTTATTTTAAATACTGTTTTAACGAAAACACAAAGTTTCCGAATTAAAAAATTTTTTTAGATTGTTACGAATAAAATTTAAGGTGCATTTTTTGTACATCGAACAATAAACAAATATTTTTAATTTAAATTTGCATCTTATAGTAAATATATAAATTTTAATTAGTTTAATTTATTATAAATCCATAAATTAATTAATTTTATAATTTAAATTTAAAAAATACTAATTACAATAGAAATTTGCGTGTCATTTGAAAATCGCCATCTCCATCGATTTTCATTAAACAAATTCCTGTTCGATAAAACACAATGTATGCTAGAAACATTGAATTCTATCAATAGAAAAATACGTTCTTACAAAATTGCAATTTCTTACATATGTGAGATTTGAATAGCCCCCGGGTCTAAATTAATAATTTAAAAATAATGTCAAAATTTAGTTATAAAATATTCTTTCCTTTTGGTGGAAAAATAACGTTTTCTAGCGTGGGAAAACAGCTAGGAGAGTCACTAACTTCCACCGAAATTAGAACATCCTCTGTTTTTCCCCTACCTGCTAAAAATCTCGCTTCGATGGGAACTGTTTACCTTTCATTTCTTCCCCCTTCCCATCCGTTCACGTAGACAAAGCCTCGACTGATAATTGGTCGTAAATCAGAAGATATCGGCGAAGTTTAGCCGAATTCAGGGAGTTCATCGGCAGTCCTGGAAGAGTCAGGACTCCACACATTCGCTCTCTAAGGCCATCGCCCTTGGGAGTTCGTCAGAAAATCTCATAGAGGAGAGACGTCTCCCATATTGGCTGCACACCGCCCTTAAGAGTTCGTTTGTAGATCGGAGAGTGACAGGACTCCACACAGATATGCCAGAAGACCAACGCCTCGTCATCCCTTAACAAGTTACTACTAAGTTATCAATGAAGTACCTTCACGAATAAGAAGACGACACTGCCAATTAAACTGGTCGTATGTTTAAGACTGAATTGTGAGCTTTCTCTCTTAAATGTATAGATTGAGAATACTACTCTCTCTCGACTCAGTTATAAGAATAGATTTCCTACTGTCGCGATTGATTTGATTATTCGTTCTTTGATTGACTGTTTTGAATTAATTGATTATTTCTTATCCTGATTTAATATTGTTTATTTGTTTATTAAATTCAATATACCTTGTTAAGAGATTTCTCTGTATTATTATTTCTTGAATCAGATCTACGGCATAAATTTCACGCGTGTTTATCCGCGTTACGCAAGTAGATAAACTGGTGTCGGAACCCAGACATAAGGAAGAAGGTGAATTCGCCATCACCAACTTCCGCTCTAAATTCTAACGTAACTATAAGACCATCCGCCACTCGATTTCCTATTAAATAGGAAAGCCATTCTTGTAGACGACCGAGACTGGTCTCACCGACTAGTTGCTCGTAAGTGATATAGGATCAACCTTATACCCTTGGCTACTCTCACACATACAATATTATCTCAGTATATAAAATCAAGTTTATTTTTCTACAAAAAATGTTTATTTTATTGCCAAATCAACTAATATAAGAAGTTATCGAGATGTTGTAAGCTTTAGGTTACTGCATTTTATTAGCTATTAAAAAACTTTAGTTGACATTTATTATACGATGTACAAGGTCTGTTCAAAAAGTATCGGACCTTTTTTTTTCCGCGTAAACCAATGATGCGAGAGAGGCCTCCTTCGGTGGAGTTGTGGAGGGGACAGTCATGCACAGCCCTGAATTTTTTCCCGCCTGCAGGAAGCGTCAGTCGTTGGCAATCGGCGTATGAGTGAGGTCATGTAGTGCGCTCTCGTCGGATTTCACTAAGCTGGAAAATGACTGAACAACGTGAGCAGCGATATTACATCAAATTTTGCCAAAAACCTTGGCGATACCCGAGTGTAAACCATTCGCAAGATTCAGCAGGCTTTCGGGGACGATCCTCGAGGCCAAAAAAGCGCGGCAGGTCCGCAGCAATATCAAAGGTCATGTTGACAGTTTTTTCGACTCTCGTGGGGTGGTGTGTCGTGAGTACGCACCACAAGGCCAAACCATCGCAAAGGAGTACTACCAGCAGGTCCTTCGTCGTCTTTCCGATACAGTGTGACGCAAACGACCGGATCTGTGGTCGATCAAAACTTGGCAGCTCCATCGTGGTAACTCATCCGCCCATTCTGCGCATCTGATTCGGGCTTTCGTCGCCAAACACAATACTCCTGTGGTTCGTCACGCTCCGTACTCTCTCCACATGGCTCCGTGTGACCTTTGGCTATTTCTCAAGCTGAAAATGCCGCTAAAAGGAACCCAAATTTAGTCGAGAGAACACATCATGCGAAATGCTACGGACCAGCTGATAACCATTCCAAAAGATGCGTTCCAGCAGTGTTTCCAGCAATGGCAGGAGTGCTGGGAGAAGTGTATACATTACCAAGGAGACTATTTTGAATGGGATTAGGGTTTTGTACTTCAAAGTCAATAAATTTATTTTTGCTGACCAAAGGTCCGATACTTTTTGAACAGACCTTGTAATGCAACTTTCTTTGTTGCAATGAGTTAGCTGCCATAATCCGAGAAACATGTAAGAAGTGAGTACAGTAAAAACAGCTTAGGCGATTACCTGCATTCGACGGGCACCTGTCAAAACGGGCAAAACTTTCTGGCACGGAATAGTTTATCCATAGAGTCTTCGTATAAGTTACCTGTATTAAACCACCACCTGCGTAACGCGACCGCGGGCATTGATTTTTGGTCCGAAACAACATACAACACCTTCAATAAGCGACCACTTTCGCGAATGTATCTGGTCTAAACTATTGTTCGAACCCATCTCAACAACGCTTCCCTCTTCTAATATAATAAATTAGTTTAAACTCTCGTTCGAACCCATCCCGGGCACTTCTCCCACCCTCGAAATTAAGTGCAGGTGTTAATAAATTAGCAAGAAATGAAATTCATTTCAGTTTGTTGGAAAATGTCCGAAAAACGAAAGAAATGCAAAGTGCTGTTGTTAGAAGATCGTGTTAAAATTATTAAAGAAAATGAAAATGGTTTACCACAAAGGCAATTAGTGGCGAAGTTTAACTGAGAAAACGAAATTTATTTTACCGTACAACTACAGTATTTTCTTTAGGGGTATAAAATATTGTACACAATACAATTAATCGGCTGATCTCATCGTTTGATAAAATTTATTTAATTTGAAGTTGATATACAGTACATGTGCGATAAATAGTTTCTGTATCAACCTACCTTATTTCCACGATATTTTTAGAAAAATAATAACCAAGTAATTTTCGCACGCAAAGTATTCAAAAAACAATAAACGCATTAATGCAAAAATCAGTTTTACAGGCAACCTTCCTTTTTCGAATGTAATGAAATTGTATTATGAGAAAAAATAATAAAATCGTTTTATTATTAATTATTTATTTTTCTTATTCTTACAGTATTTTTAAACTTAAAATAAGATTAAACTAACGAATAAAAAAATCAAAGTGATGTAGAAATACGACGCGCTTGTATATCGATTACGTAATACACGTAACTGAAGAGCGAACGAAAACAACCGAGTAGAATTAATTAAGTCGGAAAGAAAAGTGTGCATTGTAATCGAGAAAATGCGACTATTGTATTAATCTTTAAAATATTGGTATTACAGTAAATCCGTCTTATAAAATCGCGACGACTCCTGTAAATGGAGTTAAAGTATCCGAAAAGAATAAAATACAATACCAATATAGCCCTATCGTTGAAAAAATTCGCTTATTTTTGCTCGTTTCGAGCAGAGCCGGCCCTACCATAGGGCGAAAGGAGCAGCCGCTCCAGACGTTAAGTCCTAGGGGGCGCCTCAGTGGTAAAGAAAATTAAAGGGTATAAATTTTGAGCAACCAAAGGCAGTGGCGTAGCGAGGGGGTGTATCAAGCACCATGCGCCACTCGCAGAGGGGCGCCGAAATCGTCTCCAAAATAAACTATATGTGTTTCTGGAGAGGGGCGCCAATAAAGTGTCGTGCCCCGAGCGCCAGTTATGTTCGCTACGCTACTGACCAAGGGGGCGCCATAATAGGATCTCGCTCCATCCTAAAACTTGCCTTAGGCCGGCACTGGTCTAGAGTTTTGCTTAGAAGAAATGGCTAAAGAGTGCGCAAAATACGCACGGAAATACGTTATTACAGGACTACGTGTATTGGACGACCATCTGTGTAAAAGACCACTTTTTGAAGGAACCGTGAATGATCTCTTTAGAGAGGTTTTACTGTATTCGACTGAAAAAATTTAAAGATGTAAAACTGAAAGAATAAAGTAAATGTAAAATTTTTAATGCAATTTTCGTTGAAAAATGTTTAAAAGTAATTTTTTTTGGTTACATAATCGAACAAAATTTTTTACTCACATAAATTTGATAGTTTTTCACACAAATTATCATGTATTTATTTTTAGTTAATACTATCAAATTAGTTTATCAAAGCAGTTTTTCAGCGAACTTATTTGAAATAATTTGATCAAAAATCTTTCTGTTGTCTACGCTTTGTACATAATATTATGCACTTATGTAGTAATCAATTCACAAATAATTTAAAAATTTTTTCTATAAATAATTTCTAAATAACTGTTTTATCACAAAACGTTTCTACTAATGTTTTCCTAGTTATTTTCTTTAAACATTTATATGTCTAAAACGTTTCTTTATAATGAAAATAAAGACGAAATCTGCTCAAAAGTTTTTGAAAAAATTTATTTTTTACTGGTTACCCCACACATGAAAGAAAGAATAAGAAATCCCCGCATTAGTAAAACATTAAGAGAAAAAATGTGCAACATCCTAGGAATAGAAATGCCCGAAGATGCACCATCAGTAAATTCAGCCACATCGACAAGGCCAGGAAAATGTTCTCTTTGTACACAGAAAAAGAATCGAAGAGATAATCACCTATGTACAAAGTGTAAGAAAAGTGTTCGTGGTGAACACAAGTAAGTGATTTGTCCGTCATGCATATGACTAAATAAATAAAAATAACAGCATTATTTCTTAAAAAATACAATTTAACAAACATTTATGTTTTAGAATGCAAATTACTTTTTACAAATTAGATTTTATTAAAATCAAAAGAGGCAAGTAATCTCAGTCCAACTTCCTGCAGACTTCATTTTCTCTTTTTTCGTTCCCTTCATTACTTATCGTGGCATAAGTAGCGCGTTACAGCTCTTTCCCGTCGCTTTACTTAGTTATCAAACATAACAATTATTGGATTAATAGACTTTGCATTTCAATGGTGTAAAATGGATATATATATATATGTCTATAATTTAACATTCTATAATTAATTATAAAATTTACTACGATAACGCTATCTGTTAAAATAAATTTATATAAATACGATCAGAATATATATATAAAATGCATTTACTAAAATTATTAATTAGAAAATAAAATTCCAGTAGTAGAAAACACTGCATAATGCCTTACACGTTGGTGTTATATGTTTGGTGCATACATTAAAGTTTGCAAGATTACGTATGCACGAAACGCTAGTTGCTATAAAGAAACTACTTTTGCCTGTAAAGAAACAACTTTTTTGCCAACGAAACTAATTTAGAGAAGAAAATATGTTTATAGAAAGTGTCTTCAATTCTACACAAGTGTTAGCCTATTGTTAACACTATAAAAGTTTGCATTTAGCGTCTCTAGTTTAACAGCATTCGCGATACTTCCTAGAGCAGCCTTATCTACTATTTTTGTAGAAATCTATCTTATTCATAAATCGTTAAAATTTTCAGAAAAAAAATGAATATAAAGCAATTTATAATAATAAATCACACACACCTGAATTTTTTGCCGAGTTATTTTTGTTTATTCCAAACGTTTTCGGCCAATTCGTATAGGCCATCTTCAGGTTTTAATAGTTTTCGTTGTAATGGAATCATTCGTTCGAAATTCGTTTGAATTTGAACTTATTACAACTTTTATGTATAATAAATAAATTAAACTAAATATATGATAAAATGTAATCTAAAAATCGCGTTTCAATTTAACAATAAAAATAAAAGAAAAATTATAACTTTGAGTTTGAAATACTAAAAACTCCAGAACAAGAAAATGTTTATGGATTATTAAAACCCATATTTTTCTCAATTTTATATTTCCAAGCCGTTGGTAATGCTTTTGCATCTTTTGCATTTAGGCATCTGTCCCTCATCTTACTTCTGTAAATCTCTATTTTCTCCATTTCCATTGCGATGGAAGGTGAGTGTCCCGTCCTAACAATCTTGGCTTCATCCCATTTGACTACTGATCCGTCTGCCTGTGCCATACTTGCTAATATCGTACTATTCAGTTTTTTATTTATACTATATTTGTGCTCCTTTAGTCCTTTAGTCCTTTAATCCAAATGGGATGAAGCCAAGATTGTTAGGACGGGACACTCACCTTCCATCGCAATGGAAATGGAGAAAATAGAGATTTACAGAAGTAAGATGAGGGACAGATGCCTAAATGCAAAAGATGCAAAAGCATTACCAACGGCTTGGAAATATAAAATTGAGAAAAATATGGGTTTTAATAATCCATAAACATTTTCTTGGTCTGGAGTTTTTAGTATTTCAAACTCAAAGTTATAATTTTTCTTTTATTTTTATTGTTAAATTGAAACGCTATTTTTAGATTACATTTTATCATATATTTAGTTTAATTTATTTATTATACATAAAAGTTGTAATAAGTTCAAATTCAAACGAATTTCGAACGAATGATTCCATTACAACGAAAACTATTAAAACCTGAAGATGGCCTATACGAATTGGCCGAAAACGTTTGGAATAAACAAAAATAACTCGGCAAAAAATTCAGGTGTGTGTGATTTATTATTATAAATAGATAGCATTGCTGAGAAGGTAGATAGATTAAAGCAATTTATGAATAGTATAAAATACACCGATTTAAAGTATATTCCACTAATTGTATTTGTTAATGTGTTTGATTAAAAGTTTACTTGACGTAAAGGAAATCAAAAAAGTGTTTATTCATTCGAGTATCACGAATACCGTGAAAATGGTAAGCTAAAGTAATCTAATTAAAAATGGTTATAGCTTCAATGTTTTTTATATTAAACTACGTAATTAATTCATAATCATAGGAATTCTTTTCCTTTAATGAAAGGAACTTCATTTTGTCATAGAAGAAAACTTTCTAATCTTATTTTAATTGTTATAGTATCACCACGGTGGTAGTGCGGAGCAGTTAGACCGAAACGCACACTCTGGTTTCACACATGGCGATAGACAGAAGTCAAAGAATACAAATATAATGATTGTCAGAAATGATAGTTTTTACTTTGAATAGCCGATTTTATTTAAATGTCATACTAATTTTAATACTTATTTTTTTACTAATTTTACGAGTTTTTCGATTTTTCCTAATTTCGTTGAAACTGAGCCAAAACTGCTTTTATTCTACTTCTAATTAATATACAGTTTTTATTCATAAAGTAAATTTTTTAACAAAAGTAGTATAATATGATTATTCATTTACATCTTAGATGCTGCTACACTAGAAAACAATTGTTTATTCAATACTTATGTTCAATTATTACACTAATAAAGTCAGAATTTTTTGAATAAAAACGTTCGTTTTTGCTGTCGCGTATTACAGTAAAGTCTTTATATGCGAATACTGAAATTTGGTATTAATTTCTTTTTGGTATTTATAATATTAACAAATATTAAATCAAAAATGATAATTATCTACGTTAAAGTAAATTTAGTTACTAACAAATAAACATGATTGTTAAAATTGACTCACGAAATAAAGTGCTGCACAAAGCTCTTCTTTATAATTATTTGACGACAAATTGTTTGTCAGGAAATAATATCGATTGGATCTTCAAACGACAGGTTCTGTCCAAAATACCAAAGACTATTATTAATTACGCAGATGAATTACAATTTAAAAAACTATAAACTGGAGGTAAAATATTTTGAAAATCTAAAAAAGATGAACCATAATTTCAGAATTTTTTTTATATAAGAAATAAAATTATTACAGTTTTTAGTAGAAACACATTTTGTTGATGTATGGGAAAAACGTTCTAACTAAATAAAAGATTCAACTAGCCCAGTGTTGAGAAAAACGTCACTTCATTGTGCCAGTACACAATAAGAAACACATTTTCTTTTTTACTCTAAACATTATTACAAGAGCCCATCATTTCCGAATTTACACATATTTAGTTAGATCTGATTTGACACTTCCGTGACCCAAAATATGTATAGGAACTAAACTGCGCTTTGTGTATTCGAATCTATTTAGCAGAACACGTGATCACAAACTTCCTCGTTACGATCGTCAAAAAATTTTCGTTGTGAATAATCCATACATATAAAAAGTGAAGGAAGCAAAGCGAAACGAACCGATTTAAAGTAGAACTTCATTCTATTTTATGATATTTTTTAGTAGTACAAAAAGGAGTTACGTACGATATATGTTGTAAATACATACAAATTGTATGTATTTAAAACATATTATGAATTTTATAACGAAAGGTTCGTAACGATATAAGCCAAACAGACTAACAAACGGTATCTTACTCGGTTAATCATATACTTGTCTTGCTCTTTGCTTCGTCTCATCTGCTGTGAGTAACAAAACTTTTCGTTCTATCTAATTTTTTGCTACGCATTTTAAACATTTTTGACTTAATGAAAAAACTGCGTATCCAGAAAAACTACAAACACGAATCGTTAACAAATGCTGATTTTCGTATTACCGATATTAATTCTAATAAAACTTGTTAATCTGCATTTTGCATTTGTTTCACGCTCACATCACTAAAATACTAAAGTCCTCGTAGTTTAAATAGAAATTATTATACATAATTTTCAGACAATTTAAAAATTGTCTAAATTATTGTTTTTTTCAAAAAATAATACAAGTCTATTATTACGAAATAATATTTCAAAGGCTTACTCTATTTACTTGTCTATTTACTACTACTCTATCTATATATATAATCGAGAATGGTTGATAGTAATAATAATAATAATAAGCCCAGATCTCAAACAGTTAAAAGTTCAAAGTTTAAACATGGTACACAGTTAGGAAACGTCACGAAAACGCATACTAAGAAGGGATTTCTCGAAATTCCACCGGGGAAAGAAAGACATGATTAAGGTTACGACAATGAAAGTGTTAAGTAACAATGAAAGTATCAACATTAAAAGTGTTAACAAAAACCGACGTGCATGATTTACAGGCGCAAATGCAGTTTTTCGTTCTCGCAAAAATCAAACATCTTTTAACCCATCGGAAAATTCGTAAATCAGTTTAGAAACAGGAAGACCTAATTCTTTCATTCCTTGAAATCGGGTAAGATTGATTATAACGTAATAATATTAAACTTTGCTATCGTTACTTTTATCGTTACAATGTCGGGCCTATCGGCTAGTTTACTAATAATAAAAAGCACCACACTTACCGAACCACGATGGAAAGAAAATGCGTAAAATTATGTTTATTATTCGATATTTATTTATTTGTTCTTTATTAAGATGTTTATCTAGTGTATGTTAAAGTGGAAACGTGCCAATAGTATTTTTTTATAAACCTTGTTTACATTTCAAAATTTCCTATTCATATAATATCTTTATTATTAAAACTAAACGAACTAATTATTAATTACTCAATTAAGGTATTTAAAAACTCTTATTCTGACTATTCTAAAAAAATATGCAAGCAAGAAACGTACGAAAAAACGTTTCTTGTGTAATTATTTACAGGAGATATTTTTGAATGAAGTCCAATGGATCGTTTCACGACTTGTCAGCTGATTTCCATAAAATTCTTTTTATGCATTTTCATACATAAAAAGAATTCTGCTTCTAATGAATACTAAAACTACTCGAATAATTTAATAATTGAAAATAAACTAATATCGAAAATGAATTTAAACCGTAATTATTAATTTCAATAACTTTAAAATGTTAAAAATAGTTATTTATATTCAATAGTGAATTAATGGAGTATTTATTCGCCAGTGTTTTTATGGTTACTATAATAAAGATATAATGCTACTGTTCAGTATTAGTTACACTAATTAATTCTCGATTGTTCGAAATTCTCTAATGTAGAAAATTAATTTGGAAGTTTTGTTTTAATTTTTTTGTAAAACATTGAGTTTACGATTATTATATATAAATATCCGATATTTCAAATTAATTGCTTTAAACTCGCATTTTTTTTATAGACTAAGAAACCAGTTTCTGTTTACAATAAACTTTTAATGTAAAATTTTCCTTACTTTTTTATTTTTTATACTGTTTAAATTTTAAATTATTAATTACGATAATGTTTAATTCTTAATTCAATGGAAATTACTATTTTTATTTCTGACAACGTTGATTATTATAAAATTTGTTAAATATACAGTTTAGATAAATATATTTAAATAAAGACCTCGCTTATCCTTTGAATCTCATTTGCACTTTACTACAGTATATCTGCTTTTTTAATCATTCGACAATTACTGATTACGTAATAATAATATAAATAAATCTCAAAGTAAATACAATATAAATTTTATTATAAACAGAAAATAATTTAAGTTTAGCATCAGGAAATAATAGTCAAAAAGCTCACTGAATTTACTCGCTTTTTATATTTACTTGCGTGATGCTTACCAAACCAAAGTAAAAATTAAATTCGTAGAATTTTGTTTAACCGTCGATTGTTCGGTAGTGCAACATCACATATTTTACTTTTCCTCTTTTTTCTTACTTTTGTAGCAAATATTTGATTTTTAAACACTGTAGTAAACATGTGTTTAATTATAAACACATTAATAAATTACTAAAAACTTTATTAATATTTTAAAATACTATATTTTTTTTCGAAAAAATTATATATATATTTTTTTAATTTACAAATTCAGACAGCATAAGAAATAAAAAAGTAAAGAAAATACTACATAAAAATTCATTGAAAACGGAAAATAATTATTTAATCTGCAAAAAATGCGAGTTTAGAGTAATTAATTTAAAATATCGAAAATTTATAAATTATAATTATAACTCAATGTTATTTAGGAAATTTAAATAATCAGATCTATTTTATTCATAATACAGTAGAACCTCGAAAACTCGGCCTAATGTGGACCGAAGGGTGGCCGAGTTTGTGAAAATGCCGGGTTATCGGGAATGGGGTTAAAAAAAGATAAGTATGCGTGTTTCCTTAGAAAATACTGTACTGTACTTGTATGTATTGTTTGCTTGAGAATACAACAGAGAATAAACTGCCCAAATACCCTTAAACAAAGGAAAAGTACAGTACGTACTTTATGAAGGCATACCCTTTACTACATGAAAATGTGCCTTTACTTTATGAGCCATTGCTACATGAAAATGAAAATTAATGAATACACTGTGTACAGTAATTTACCTGATAAGACAGACTTCAGAAAAATACTTTATGAGAGCTTTTATACTTTTATAAAGCTGTCTATAATGAAAATAAATTAACTAAGGCTTTTTTTGCCCTGCCAGGATGTGGCCGAGTTATCCGTAGTGCCGGGTTATCGAGAGCCGAGTTTTCGAGGTTCTACTGTACAAGTAATATACACAAATTTCTAATTTCGTTACATTACGAAAAATTTTAATTAATTAAATATTTATATTTTTATATAAAATAAAAGATCGTGTTCTCCCGTGTTTGCGTGCATTACTTCCTTCTCGGTAAAACAAGAATTCAGTAATTACAATAAATACTGTCAACCTTGAAAATAAACAATTAAAAGAATATGACGTAAAATTCTATTTGGAAGAAAATATATATTTATAAATATTAATATCGGTTATAGTAATTTTGACCGAATTTAAGTATATAATTAAATATGGGTTTTTTATAGTGTTTAAAAATTAAGTATTCGTTACAGTACTAACGAAGATGAATTAATGTATAGGAAAGTAAACAGTAATATAACTTTTTTTCTTGACTGGCATATGGTTAAAATATTTGATACATTATAATAAGTATTAGAAGTAAAGTTGAAAATACATTAAATCTAGTTTATAGAAAACAGCTGACAAGTGGAAAGACAATAGATTTGAATTTTTTTAAAAAACAACTCCTCTAAACAATTAAATAGTAAAACAAGTAAAACCTCTCTATGGTGACCACCCACAGTTCATTCAAAAGATGGTCTATTAGACAAGTGATCGTCCAATACAGGTAGTGCTGTAATACCGTATTTCTGTACGTATTTTGCGCACTTTTTAGCTATTTCTACTAAGCAAAACTCCAGGTGAGAAAAAATAAGCGCATTTTTTCTACGATAGGTCTATATTGTTATTGTATTTCATCCTTATTGGATAACTCGATTTAGAGGAGTTGTCGCCATTTTGTAAGACAAATTTAATACCAATATGTTAAAGATTAATAAAATAACACACTTTTTTCCGACTTAATTAGACTCAGTTGTTTCGTTCGCTTTTCACTTACGTATATTACTTCATCGATATACAAGGGCGTCGTATCTCTACATCACTCTGGTTTTAGTATTCGTTAATCTTATTTTAGTAAAAATTTTCTGACAATAACATTCTCAACTGTTGACGCGTTACATGTGCCGTTAGCATTCACAACGCGATTTACAACTTGATAAATTGTCCTTAAGATTGTTGACCTACTGCCACAGTTCTATTGGTGTCTCAGTTGTCGATGCTGGCTATTAATTGACTTGAAGAGAGTTTCAAAGTTCACTGTTAAGGTTGTCGACATGCAGTAGTTGACCTTGGAGTAACGTAGACTTCTTGTTGGTGGAGCTGTCTCTGTTGAATTGCCCTTGTTGAATCTGGGACTTGCATTGTTGAAAAGTTACAAAGTTCAACAGACACTAAGTTCCAAGTTGTAGAATCGAATGAAGCAAAAATCTGCAAAACTGAATGCTCTCTCTCTCTCTCTCTCTCTCTCAAAAATTGTGTTTTTTTTCATAGCTAGATTTTTTCTATGCCTATTTAAAGCATGCAGGATTTCTAATATTACTACCTACTAAATACTTGATTTGCGGCAAGACATTTTTCCTCTAAATGACCTACTCTAATTCTAGGAGGTGTTGTCGTTGGGTGAATCTAGGAATTCTCCGTGAATGAGGATGGGTGATTTCGTCGTTAAGAAGGGGAGATATCAGTAATTGCTTCTGGTCTTATCATTGTATCTGTTACGAACATTCTCGGTCTGTCAATCAAGAAAATAATAATGAACACGGCTCGAATTCATCTTGCAAGGATGTTCAAGCTGGTTCGAAACGTTGAATTCTGATGTTCGACTTCACTTTAATTTACTTCTTAGATGTGTCTAAATCCGGCTTTTCTTGCGACTCCAAGTTGAAAGGTTGCTCTGAATGAGGTTCGGTTTTCCCTGTTTCTACGTTGATTCTTTTGACTTTTGTTTTGACATTATTTCGGACAATTCAGATCTCCTGGGACTGTTCTGTGGGATGAGTAGATCGTATGATGTGGAGGATATTTGCATTTTTTTCTGTCTGGTCACCTGTTGTCTTTCTTCTACTACCTGTTTTTTTTTTTTTTTTTTGTTCTTCCTTGAACAAAAATGACTTACTTTACCATTTGGTAAATTAATTCGCTCGTTGTCTCGATCGATAATGAGGCCTTCTTCCTTTATTGCATCTCGTCCTATAATCTCTTCACAAGGAGCGGTGATTTTCGCTCGGACGATTCTGCACGACCTGGAGAACTTGTGTCCTTTAAACTTGAAAATAGGGACAGTCATACCAATGGTTGGAATAGATTTTCAATTGAGATCTCCTCTCTTCCTTCGTTTTCCATATTTTACCAGGGCCTTCCCTTTTAATTTATTTGCAACCTCATTTGACAATACTGTGTCCTTGAACTCTGGATCTATTCGAAATTTGACTGGAACGTTATTCACATAACCCAGGATAATGAGGTGTCTCTTCGTTTTACTTCTAGTTGTTTATATGATGCCTTTTCATTTTTCCTTTTCTTCTAATGAGGGATCTGGCTCGTCGTTATCTATCTGTTGAATCTGCATTGGTGGCCTATTTCATCTTACACAAGGGTAGGAAATCGGAAAATAATCGTTTTTTTTTTATATAGCTGGTCTTTCCTAGGTAAGGAGGACTTGCCCAATAATTCAGCTACTCGAGATCGAAGTTTCTCAATAGCGGCTCTTAATGTTTCCAATCCCCTGCTGACTTTCCTGTATGAGGTTTGACTTCTCTAATGGATCTGATTTTAAAACTTGGCTGTGCCATCAAAGTTTCTGTATGTTCTTCACATAATTATAGCAACCTTTAAATCTTTGTCAAACGTAGCAGATTCACGTGACATGACAAGTTGTCTGATTTGAAGATGTACGCCATTCAGAAACTGAGCTTTCAATTTTTTGTTTAATTCTTTATCCTGTATGTGCTTAATAATTGCGGTCTCCGCTGCATCTGTTCCCTCTTGCCTTATCTCAATTTCGGTAGCGATGTCTTGTAATCATGCTGCGTATGTCTGTACATCTTCCTCCGGCTTTGTACACATGCATAAGATTTATGAACTTGAAGGTTAAAAGGACTTTTTCAAAACGCACTAGCATAACACGCTGAAATTCCTCAAAATCCTCAACGTCCTTAATCCGTCTATCCTTTCTGCCGAATTCTCTTGCTATCCCCGTAAGTCTTGGCTTTGCTGCTGCTAATATTTGCGCTTTTGTCTATCCTGGCAATTTTGCTACATCTACCTACGAGTCAAAATCTCACTGATGCAGGGACCTTCTGCTTGTCCTGAGAACGCAGACAGTAAAGGAACTAAACTACCTAATCCTCGTAAAGTTGCGCGAGGATTTTCGCCTTCCATTTCTATGCAACTATATACTAGAATTTTCTATGTAGTGTAATCTTGGGCTCTCTAGGCCTCACAAAATGGGATCCGTAAAACCTGTCTATTGCGAACAAAACCTGCGTTCAGCGGACACTGCCTAAAACGGACTAACTAATTAAATGCTTGGATGTTGGTTTCATCCCACTCCTGGCAACAATGTGAGATTGGCAGTGGGCCATGGGTAAATTCCCAAATGATCACTCAATCTGCATGGGCCAGTAAGGCCCAATCTCGGGGTCGATGGATAACTAGGAGGGCAAATCGAGTGGGGAGTTCGTAGGTAAGTCGGCAGGTACCGTTTAGACAGGAGACAGGTTAACAAAATAACAAAGCATTTATTGAATAACTAAACCAAACATACAGGAATACTAAGGTTAAATGCAGTTATATTAAAATATTTACAGAAATTGGGGACGAATTTCAGAACTATGTCGCTGCCCTAATTTCTAGTTCAAGAGTGAGCTCTTTGACAAAATCTAAATCTTCTAAATACCTCTCAGTGTAATGGAGAGTTGGCACAACTGTCAATATGGAAGAGGTAGGAGTCCTCGGTATCTTCTATCTGATTTCTTCTCCCTGTAGCTAGATCGGGTTGACTGTATGGAGGTTCGGGAGTAGAGGTGGCACGATCATCAAGTATAACTTCCTATGACGAATCGCCCTGAACTTCCGTTGTAATGCCCTTTTATAGCCTTGTCCTGAGAAAGCGAACACGTGATTGACGATGTTGACAATAATAGTGCATTCTTCACACCTAAGTGTAAACTTTCCCATCTAATTGTTATTAAATCGGTGATATCCGATCGAGTTCAAATTCTTCGGGTTTTTTCCCAGCTTATTTACAATTAAGAGAAAATTTAGATATTTAAAAAACCCGTAAAATTCCTTGCAGTCACACAGATATTTTCATTTGTTAATGATTCGTATTTATAGTTTTTGTTAATGCTTAGTTTCTTCATTCAGTCTGAAAGTTTTAAATGCGTAGCTAAAAATTACTAGGAAAAACGAAAAGTTAGTATATTTGCACGAGATCACACCAGGAAAGGAGAAAAATCTGTATAGGTTTAATTGAGGAAGATACCGTTTCTCAGTGTTAAATGCCTATATCGTCACAAAACTTTCCTTACGAATTGTCTGTATTTAGACTATTTACAACGACAATTTTGTTACGATAGTAATGAGGTATTTCGTTATCGCGTGCTCTGCTAAGTTGACTCGAATGCACAAAGCAAACTTTTTTTCTTGTACCTATTTCAAGTCACGGAAGTTTCATCTCATATCTAATTAAACAATGCTTAATATTTACACGTAGAGTACATTTTTAACGTCGATTGCAAACGTGAAACAGAAAATTTGGCCTTTTCTGAAAAAAGCCAGCAAAGCGTTCAAAGCAGTTTTTAATTCATCACAAAGAACTGAAAAGAATACACACAACTACATAATTAACATTAGGTAAAATCCGTAATTCATTGCTGTATCAATGGTGAATATAATAATCGCCATAATTTTATTAAGTTGAAATACAAATGTTATAAAATAATCTCAGCTAAAGATGCTTCAACTGAGTAACAAAATGCAGTAAAAAAGAAGCATATCCAAATAATTATAATTTTAATCTTTAAACATTTTTGATTAAATGTTTTTTCTCTAAGAGATTAATCGAGATTTACAAGATTCTGAAAACAAATTTTCGAACTTTACTCTTTTTTGCATGAAAATGAATTACCGACAAAAATAGGTTATTTACAAAACTTTAAAAAACGCGAATATCAAAACAGTTGCAGGTGTGTAATTTTCGGTAATGTGAATAATGTTTAATAACGTGACCTAAATGTTGTATAAGAAGCCAATAACAACCATAATTATATCGTATAAGTGAAATTACTTGCAATATAATTTAATCCACAAATTATTAATAGATTCCACGTACTTCGATAAACTTATATGTGATTTAATCTCACAATTAGATACGCATTAATTACCGAGGAAACATTCATCTTTATAAATTGAAATTCGTTTATAATTTCCATAGAAACAATTTTTTATAAACTGCTTTTCAAAAGATGTTATACCGTTCACAATTACTGTATTTTTGTTTATCGATAAATTTTTCTTAAATTAGAACTTCTGGTTACGCTAAAAATCATCGTAGCTGTAATTTTTTAATGCACACGCCAATTTTCTGATGCAAACTATTTAAAAATGTTAATAACAATTTTAATTACCTTTCACAAAAAATTAATCCGTTCCCGATGTTTGGACTTATACCGAATNAAAGAATACACACAACTACATAATTAACATTAGGTAAAATCCGTAATTCATTGCTGTATCAATGGTGAATATAATAATCGCCATAATTTTATTAAGTTGAAATACAAATGTTATAAAATAATCTCAGCTAAAGATGCATCAACTGAGTAACAAAATGCAGTAAAAAAGAAGCATATCCAAATAATTATAATTTTAATCTTTAAACATTTTTGATTAAATGTTTTTTCTCTAAGAGATTAATCGAGATTTACAAGATTCTGAAAACAAATTTTCGAACTTTACTCTTTTTTGCATGAAAATGAATTACCGACAAAAATAGGTTATTTACAAAACTTTAAAAAACGCGAATATCAAAACAGTTGCAGGTGTGTAATTTTCGGTAATGTGAATAATGTTTAATAACGTGACCTAAATGTTGTATAAGAAGCCAATAACAACCATAATTATATCGTATAAGTGAAATTACTTGCAATATAATTTAATCCACAAATTATTAATAGATTCCACGTACTTCGATAAACTTATATGTGATTTAATCTCACAATTAGATACGCATTAATTACCGAGGAAACATTCATCTTTATAAATTGAAATTCGTTTATAATTTCCATAGAAACAATTTTTTAAAAACTGCTTTTCAAAAGATGTTATACCGTTCACAATTACTGTATTTTTGTTTATCGATAAATTTTTCTTAAATTAGAACTTCTGGTTACGCTAAAAATCATCGTAGCTGTAATTTTTTAATGCACACGCCAATTTTCTGATGCAAACTATTTAAAAATGTTAATAACAATTTTAATTACCTTTCACAAAAAATTAATCCGTTCCCGATGTTTGGACTTATACCGAATCGGACGTATACCAAACCAACCTTTCCCATAAGAAGTAATGTAAAAATGATTAATCCGTTCTCGTGTAAAAAATGGCTGGCTTTGAACACCTCCTTTCCTGGCTAGTTCCTGCTTGATCTTTCGTGAGATCAGCATGTATCTTTTTAGCTTTCTCGCAAATAATTGCTTCCAATACGTTGTCTCCAACACTGTTTTTCAATTATCTAAAGCAAAAGCAATTTTTCGACATGATCTAATGTCTTCGATCTCTGTTTAGAAATTGATTTAACCCCTTTCGCAACGTTAGCAGATTTAATAATGTCTTCATTTTTCGCGATTGTCCATATCGTTGTTTTCCAAATACGGTAAACAACAGTTAAAATCTCGAACACGCGTGCCATCTTCGCATTTCTCAACAATCTCTTTCATCAATTCCATTGTAATTCTAGTCATTTTTTTAGTTTTCTGTCGCTTTTCATTTGCCTTTTTGCGATTCGTGATTAATAAAAATAATAAGATTTTACTTACGAATTAAAATCAGAAGAAATTAAACAAAGTTATAAACCGTTGCACCGCGAACGTCTAGTCTGGTCTAGTACACCGATAGTGCTACTTGTTCATTGATGGCGCGTATAATTGAATTATGTCGTATACCGAACAAAAGTCGTATACCGAGCAAAATTTGTTTCGTCCAAACAGGACGTATTCCGAATTGGACGTATTCTAAAGCAGACGTATACCGAGTTTCCACTGTATTCTAAATTTATATCTAAAAAATGACTAAATGAAATAAACCACATTTACAAAAACATAGCAGATTAACTTTTCTATCAATACATTCAGGTAAAAATCGTTTTTAAAAAGCATCGAGAACACATAGGTTTGGAGAGAAATGATTGAGAGTACACCATAAGCAGTCGAATGCGGTTTCTTATTTCTAGTTTTTGCTATAATGTAAAATCTTATAAAATTTAACAGACAAATTTATGTATTATCTGCTAATGTTAAAGTAAATAAATATTTATAAAGTTTTATTTATGATGCACTCGTAGTGAATAATAAAGTACAAAGCATTAGACTATTTTAGTTCTTTCTTGAATCAATGTCAGATATATTTAATTACTATCGTATTGTTTCATCTATAACACGAAATATAGTCCGCGAGACATCTTTAAATTTAACGATATAAACTAATAAACTATACTATATAATTTAACATTTATTAATAATTATAAGACTGAAAACATATTAAGAGGACAGTTGTGAGTTTAACAGCCGATGTTAAAAATAAAATGAAAGTTCCGATTATATTTAATTACTAATTTTTTAAAGATTAATTACAGTCATGTATAATAGTAATTGAACTGATTAAAGTTTAACGCGATAAGACGAACTATCTCACTGAAAACAGCAACTTTATCTTATCACTGCATGCAATTACACTCTTTTAGTTTTATTATTCGCTAGAATTGAAACGTTACATCTCGCTGTGTTAAATTTTATAATTTAAAACATCAAAAAAAGTTTACACTTAGAAGTAAGTAATTGAATTGTTTATTCATTAAATGTATCAGCCATTTAGGCTATTTTATTCGGGTAAATAATGATACAAAATACAACCGCTATCTGAATGAGTTAAGGCTCTTGTATCCAAAATATAGCAAGCACTTCGACGTCGTTTAATTCGAAATTGAAAATTTGAACATTTTAAATATATTATTTGAATTATTTATTTAATATATAACATAAAAATGTAATTAATTAAATGAAAACCTTCTTTTAGTTTTCAGTTTATTAAAAATTCCGCTTTCCTTTTTGCTGTCGACAAAGTTAATTTTGGCGAAAGGATTAAGATATGGCCTCTAAGAAAAAGAGAAAAAGCAAAAAGTAAGTATCCATTCAGTGTTAATAATTAATATACTTTGTTTATTAAATAAGAGTGCGATTAATAATTTTTTAATTTAAATATCGATCTCTTCTTTTTCTACCCAGTGCTTGTGATATGAGACACATACAAAAGTATGTTGCAAGAAAGGTTATTGTGAAGCCCAATATTTCCTTCACCCAAATTTTTGCTGTTATATATATTTTCGTCAATTGTCATAAAACTTATCTCTATAATTAAAATTTTAATCAATTTATTTTAACCTTGTAGCTAATAATGTATATATATATATTTTTTTTATAATAAGTTGGAAATTTTATTGTGTTTTTAACTCTATATGTATTTTATCTCCCTTTATTGTTTTGTATGGTTGTGCAACGAGCAACTGTTAACTGCCAGATAAGACGGTCTTTGCACCCACATCTTGAAGGTGTGTCTAAACGCGAGACCGGGATTTTTTTATGTTTATCAACCAACGTTGTAACGGAATTTCGCTTATATTTTCGATTTTAGGACAAGATTTCTAAATATTTTGTAATACTGGTTAAAATAATTCAAAGAAACAAATTAGAATAAAAAATGAGTAATCTATCTGTTATAAATCTCACAATATGCTATGGAAAAGAAGAAGAAAATAATCGTCTTTTTCCTTTTTTTCAAACGTAAGATTAGAGATGCTACACTATCTATATCACGTAAACTCATGTAATTCTTAATGTACAAAAAGGAAGGAAAACCACTAGATAAGCAATCACACTTATCACAAATTATCTCAACTTCCAAAATTCGAGACAAAATAATGTTTGGTCAAAACGAAAAATAAAATAAGAGGAAATGACGAAAAGCAAAGACTCAATGAAAGATATAGAGAAAGTCTTAGTCAGGAAAATGTATGAAAAAAAGAAGACAAAACAGTGAAGAAGAAAAAAGGAAGAGAAAGCGAAAGTGAGAAAGTGAAGGAAAATTAGAGAAAAACAGAAAGCAGACAAAAGAGATGAAAAAGAAAAAAATCAAAGCAACATCTAGAAGAGAAGAACACTCTACTTGGTATTTTGAAAGTCGCATACCCACTTGGTACTTCTCGTTTTACAAATACAAATAGGTTAACTTCCTATAACCGATTTTGTACTTATTCACTCTATTATTCTAAATTAAGTTCAAGAATTGAGTTTCGTTTTTCCATAAAATGTTTTCCCTTTGTTCTTAAAGTAGTTAACTTGACTTTGCATTTATATTCCTGAGAAGCTTATTCTTGGACTTCGGAATGACTCTTACTTTCGCGCCTTAAGTATCTGCCTGTTTTCTTTTTTTCTGTCTAAATCAGATGTGTGTCCGAAAACAAACCTGGTTTCAGGGACCTACTCTAAATTCTCGGAATCCAATTTTTGACTACTCCCAAACACTCGCATTTAGACAACTATTTACGAGTTTTCTGTGAAAATATATTATATAGCGATTTGCGAACTGAGGAGTAATTTAATTCATTTCCTAACCTTATAATAACTATACTTGTAGATAAAACTAACTTTATAACTAAAAAAATTGATCTTGGAGTGTTCAGAATTAAGACTACGTATAGAAACAGTGTGAACAAAGCTCGCGATTGAAATAAGATTGGATATTGATGATTTTTATTATGACAATCGGTTTAAGTCGTTTATATTGATCCAGATTACCAGAGAGATTACTAGTAGTTAAAATGTGGAAAACAAAATAATAGTTTAATATACTATATATAATTACTATTACATAAAAAAGTACAATGTAGAAAAATTATAACTGTTTTAATTAATTTTCTACATTACAGTTTCTCAACAATTTTTCTTTCTTGGTCTTTTTTTTTGGCTTAATACTTTTCTGTGGTCCTCATAACAGTAGCTCGAAAAAAATTAAAAATTTACGTTAACAATCCATTACATAAATATTACAAGAGAAATTTTTAATTACAATAATTATAATATATAATGGTAAGTTATATAACTTCCAACCTTCAAATTTAAGATGCTAGCACATACAATATTATTATATATACAGTAGAGCGTCGATTATCCGAAAGTCAATTACCAGAAACGTCAATTATTCCAAAGAATTACAGTCAGTAAAATTTAAAGTTTCGCCAATGNCGAAATCAGTTGTGACGTTTTATTTAAAATACTTTTTATATAATTTTTAAAAAATGGCAAACAACTTAATCTTAAGCGTAGGAATTAGTTTAATAAATATTTGTAAATAGAATTAAAAAGTAGAATCTTCATTAGGCGTGACATAACCTAATATACTCAGCATATAACACACGACATCCTTTATATATCTCCATTTCTCGAACTACTAAATTTTAATAGTATAAATTCCCTAGTACAGAAGCCTTTCTGCAACATTTAAGAAATTTTGGATTAAAGGTGCAAGAAATATAAAACTTTAAATTAGGTGATTACAATCGTAGTATTGAACACAGATATATTGACATCGATACATACAGAAAAAATTGAATTTCTTGCATAATGTAAAAATCTTAAGAAAAAGTTTTTTCAGCACTCGTAACACTTTTCTTTTGTTATATATTACAGATTTGAGAAAGTAATAGTGCTTTTGTAACGTAGATAATCCAGTTTAGACATTATTAGACAGTTTTCAATGAAGTCGTTTTCGTAATTACATTCATCAGATGTATGAAAAGCAATCTTCGTTTTCTATTTTATTTTATAGTGTAATTTTTCGTATTATCTACAAAATAACTTATTAATTTTTCTTGCAAAATTCATCAGCACCCGTTAATGCAATTTTGTATCAGGTGGAGGATATTGAGCAAGGACCTAGTAACAGTGAACCTAGTAAAAAGCAAAGGTAAATAAACGATCAAGTGTCAGCAATGTGGTGAGAAGAATTCTTCATGTTTTTAATGTAAAGTGTCAGATCCTATAACAGAAGGCTGACACTTGATCGTTTTTAACACTAGTAAAAAGCATTTATTATTTAACGACTATAAAAATCATATTTATATTAATAATATCTCAAAAGTTCAGCAAATTTTTTGCAAAATAATAATTTATCAAGAAACACGCGCCCGCCGTTCGATGAGCTGCTCTAGGACGAAAACAAGCTTAAGTAAATGCGTTCTCAAACGGTGCACACTCGGTAAGTAAACCTACAATTTATTGTTTATAGCATAGTTTATATCGATTTTTTTTCGAAAAATTATACGTGTTTTGAAAATGTTGAGTAAAATTAGTCTATAATCGATTAATTTTATGGAAGAAAACATTTCAAACAGCTGTAGTCTTTAGACTGCACACGTGCTGGGCTGAAATTGGCTAATGTATTTAAGTGATTTCTAGAACACGAAATTTATATAAAACGTAATGTATCTATCGTGTTATAGGGAGTATACAGTAGATTATAATTTAGGTAATTCCAGCAAACTGAATGTACGTAGAAATTATTTGATATATAAAAATTCAATTGATAACTATAAGTGAGATTCATGGCGTTGTATAATTAAGAAAGATGTAAACATAATTACCAAGTTTTGTAGAGATTCACTAAGTGATACGTTAAAATTTAAGAAAAGCAGCTTAAAAATTTTTAATTAAACTTTATTTTTTCCTTACGAAGTACATTAAAAATTGTTAGTAAAACCTTCGGTCATTTATGAAAATGTATTGATATTTATGTTAACAGCATGGCTAATACGTATGATAATGCAATGTTATATTTAATTTTCTTTTTTATTTGTCTTATATCTTCGAATATATGACTTATAGAACAAATCAGTAAACAAATAAACATATGACAGATATATAAGAAAGGTGAAATTTAACACATCAAATGATGTATCACACGTATGTCCATTTACAACAAGCCAATAAATCCAACACGTTAACAGAAATACAAATACCATTTGAATAACTTGGACAGCAGTTATCAACATGGCAACTATTGAAAATATCTTTATTCCCATGCATTTTAAAGTAAAATAACTGTACATCAGCGAATGTACAAAAATATTAATGTATGCAGACGTCAATAGATAACTGGACTCTTTGAAAGTAGCATACCATGTTAACATAATCACCATTACGTGATGATAGCAGTGAAGAAACATCAAAGTAAAATAATTAATTTGATTACACATAAAATTAATGTCCAAAATGAAAAGTGAAATACAAGAGGCCGCTTTCATAAAAACAATAACAGATACAACCAAGATCTATCAAAACTCGATCGGCTAAGTATCGTATTCTGTTGTGTTTTAATAAAAAAAAATGAAAATAAAAAATAAATTGAGCTTAAAGAAACGTTTTCGTGGTTTTTATTCAAGTTACGAAACTAACATCACAAGGATTAGCAACAATAGCTTTAAAATGTAAAAACAGTCTATCTTTGTGAAAAATAAAGACTGTTATTTTTGATAAGTTTTTTTTTTTTGAAATTTGCTAAACCAAATTGTTAAAATAATGAGTTCTGTTAATAAAATACAACCGAGTAGATATCTTAAATACTACACTAAAACAGGATTTTTCAAAATTTCCCTACCGGTAAAAAAGGGAGTGTTAAGATTTACCCTTAAAATCTCATCTCTTATTGTACTATTTTATATGCGATTTTTGCTTGTTTGTGAGATATCGAACATATGTTGAAACGCATTTAAATTCATATTATTACTATGACAAAAGGGAAGATGAAATTATTGCGTCCGGTGAAATCCAGTAAAATCGGTCATAATAAAAAAAATAACAATATTTAGATATCGATACTTTTTGCCCAGGAAACGCCGGTCTCACCTGCAGGTTTTCTAATATTCATTTTAGTAATTTGTGACCAAATTTGGGTTCAGGACAGTCAATATATTATTTCAATTAGATGATTAGTGTTTTTATTTAGATAAATGGCTAAATAGATAAATGGCATTAGGCTAAAATTTAAAAAATATAACTGTTGTAAAATTACATACCATCGAATTGAAATTATTAAATACAAAATTCTATCTAATAATTTAATTTTAAACAAAACGAACTTCCGATTAAAACACAGCAAAACTACCTTAGTTATATATTTAATTTTTACAAATGTAGTTGTATGTATGTGATGTAACATTTTCACTTACGTTTATAAGTATAACATAAAAATATAATGCATGAAAGTACCACTCCTACAAAACGAAAAAAAAAACATTTAAAAAAATTGATAAGGTAACAATAAGGCATAAGTTTTAAATAGTAAGAATTATTATATACATTAATGTAAATTAACATTATAATATTACACATTAAAAATTATAAACAATTCTTTTAAAACAACAAAGTTTTTTGTGTGTTAAGATTTCATTATTTATAATATTACATCCGATGCGATAGAAGTATGGTTATGTATTAGCATATCATATAATTACTTCTTATGTATTATATTAATAATTTTTTAATAACTAAACTTTGTAACATATAAAAACATATTATTTTCCTTAATCTCTACTTTTATATATCTGAGATTTGCAAATATAAGATTTATAAAACAATTGCATAAACAGATACACGTATGACAGAAATATCGCAAAGCAGAATTTTAAAATCTCAAAAGGAGTGTCGCATGGATGTTCATTTATGAGCAACCAATACGTCCAACACGTAAGCAGAAACGCAAGAAACATTTCAGCGACTTGAGTCCCCGTAATTAACATCGCTACAGTTGAAGAAATCTTAATTCCCATGCATTTGACAGTAAAATAGGTATACATTAAAGAATGTACAAAAACAGAAACATAGACAATAATCCCTAGATAGCTGGATTCCTTGTAAGAAGCATACCACGACATAATCAACATAGTAAGATGGTGATACCACTGAAGAAACATCAATTTTCTTTTATTAAGTATTATCATAATTGTATCTATCAACTCCCAAACTTTCGAAAACACAAACAGTGTACCCCAAAACAGCAGTGGCGGAGTATTTTCTACAATACTCTTATCACAAACCATTTCGTAAATAGTCAAGTGTTTAAGTTGTTCGAACAAAATTGAAGATAATCTAATAAAGCTGCAGATACTGTAAAGAGCCATAATCCCGTTCCATATTGTAAAAGCACGGATGAAGTTATAAGGAGGTCGACCTTTCATGTGATGTTGAAGAATCGTGATGGTCAGTATATAGAAGATGGATATGTAGATGGAATAATGCCAGTATGTGCGAAAGAAATTTCTCACAACATCAGCAGTGAAAACTGTTTCGAAAAAAAGAGGTTCGACTGGAATCGTTCTGTTATTTTCCATTTTTCAATTATGTTGTAATGCTATAAATAAGTAAAGCGGTTAAATAATATTCAGTTATTTTGCATGAAATTCTATTAATAAATAACTACATGGATTATAAAAATTATATAAAATTTATTTTAAAATGTTAACTATTACGATATTTTAATTATTTATGTAAGACTTATATGATACATTTAATACATAAAAATATAAATACGACTATTTTACAAAATTGATATTTATTTATTTATATTTTTATGTATTAAATGTAAATAACGCCGGCCATGAATTTTATTATTTTTACTTTAAATGTATTATTGTGAATGTGGCAAAAACACCAGAGGACGTTTTACTTATTTTACATTTTGTTGCGGGGGTAGTAGCCTCAAAAGGAAGGTCGTCTCCGTAATTTTGTGAACTTTTTAAAGGATTGGTGATGGTGAAAACGGCCAACGGGAAAACAGACACAAACTTTTAACTTTGTAAAAAAGTCGTATTTATATTTTTATGTATTAAATGTAAATAACGCCGGCCATGAATTTTATTATTTTTACTTAAAATATGTATATATTTCAGTTTATGTGTTCAGTCATTAAAAAAAATTAAAGAAAACATGTTACGGAAAGATCTGGCAACATCAGGGAAGCGGCACGTGCAAGACAGACGGCTCTAATTAATGTATGCGACTGAGATCGTCCGGTCCAAGTAGAACCCTGAATAAAGTATTCAGAGTAAGTGTTTGTATTCCTGTCTTACGAGAGGTCTTAAGTTCATCACGAACGGTGTGTAAACACAAAGCGAGCCATATAAAACAATGACACTCAGTCAGATGATCATTAAGCTCGATCTCCATTGAAATAGTTTTGAAAAAATTAAAAAATAAGTAGGAGATACGTGCTAAACTCAGAGCACTTCAACTCTTCAGCACTTCGGTATGTCCTTGTTTAACTGCCATAGTTCGTCATACAAGTAACTTCTGCCGACGATTATGATTTGCAAATCAAGTTATTACACAGCTAATATAATATAATATCGTTTGTAAATTCTGTTATCTCCTATATTAAAGATTATTATAGTGTTAACACTTTCCACTATAGATGCAATATTTAGTTATTTTATTTTGTATTTTATTGTATTTATACATTTAATTTTTTTACTAAGTACTTGTTATTAATATGGTTTCATCTCTCTCTCAACTTCAAGACGACGTCCGTCCATTTATTCACGTTACTCCCACTAGATATTTCTCTAAAAATTAGACATAAGCGTGCCTAACGCTGTATCTAGGTTGGTGTCAAGAAAATCAAGTTCCAGAGATCTCTTACGAACTCCTGTTTATCGTTAAACTTCTTAGGAAGCCACCCTTCGACTTTGCGAGCCAGTCTCTACGACTTAATTGGTAAGGAGTACACTTCTGATTCCTTACGCCGGCTAGCCCCTAACATAAACAAACTTTGAAAAAATATTTTCTTTATACTTTACACGTGGTACCCTAAAAGAGCCGTTGTTTATTAGACAATCGTTTAGTTATTATTTTGAATATGTTAGAATTTTTTATATGAAAAATAATTGCCCATTTTGGTTTTATTAGTGCAGCAAAACCTGGTCTTCACACGTAAATGCTGAAATTTCACTTCTTTGTATTTAGAATTTTGACGAATATCAAAATATTACAAAATAATTATCTACGATAAAGTGAATTTAGTTATTACCAAATGAAAATAATCGTTAAAATTAATTTTTATAATACTCACCAAATAAATTGCTGCCCAAAGTCTTTTTTTATTATTATTCGACGATAAATAGTACTTAATGAGATAATGTCGCCTGGATCTTCAAACGACGGGTTCTGTCCAGAACAGGAAAAATTATTATTAATTAGGCAAACGCTTTATAATTTAAAAATTATAAATTGAATATAAAATATTAATGAAAATCTGAAAAAAAATAAATAATCACAAAATTATCTTTATATAACGTATAAGTGATCAAAATCAGTAAAAATTTTTATTACGAAAAATTTTTCTTTTTTATTCTAAACATTATTAAAGGGACAATCTCTTCTGAATTTACACGTATTTATATAAAAATATAAATAGAAACGAAACTGCGCTTTGTGTATTCGAGTCTATTTAGCAAAACACGTTATCAGAAAGTNTTAATAATGATGCACTTTAATTAAAATGGTGTTTTGTCGTTTTTTATTAATTAGACACCCAAATAAACAAATACTCGTGTTTTTCGAATAAATTTTTGTTTATCTCTTTTATAATAAATGAATTTATCTATTTCAAAGTAATAATTAAAAGTGTCTGTAGAAGTAATGTTTTAAAATATCTTTTTTTCGTGAGAAATATTTAATGCTTATTGTTATAATGCAGACATGTTAATCCTTAAATATACTTCTATACTAGGCCACAAAAATATATTATATATACTTGTGGCCCAAAACTCGTTGACTTCTTATAATGTGACCCAGAGAAACAAAAAGGTTGGACACCCCTGCACTAAAGCATAATTCTTCGTTGTTTTCATGAGTTCAGATAAGATTTTTAAGAGTTTTAAATCATATGCCTCTTTGTAAAATAGATCAAGCATATTTAAATTGCTTTATTAAAAACACGACACTGCGAGAATTAAGAAAGCAAATATGTGTTATTAAAAAAATCAACATACATTGAATTTTTTTAAAAACTTCAAATAAAACAGTAATGATAATGAGTCTGTTAAACGAGCTTTTCGTGCATTTATGAATGTGAGCATATATGCACCAAAGTTTAAGAATGTGAACAATATGAGCAAAATTTAAGTGTTAAGAAATATGAATTTCTTGTAGTTTTCATGATATGAATGTAAGAATCTACATAGTTTAAGCTAAATATATTTTAAAAATTATATAGAAAATTCAATTAAAATGAAATTTTATATTTCGATAAATTTTTATTAAAGCTAAAAATCAAAGAAAACAACATACAAATGTATCTTGTGTTGGCAGTTAGTTTCTGGGAGATCTTTATCTCTCATTAATAAATGTCTGACTAAACCCAAAGCCCTCATCATGCCACTCAGTCAGATGATTATTAAGCTCGATCTCCATTAAAAGAGATCTGCAAAAAATAAAGAATAAGTAGAAGATACGTGCTAAACTCAGGGCACTTCAACCCCTCAGCACATCGGTATGTCCTTGTTTAACTAAGTGCCATAGTTCCACATACAAGTAACTTATGCCGAAGAGTATAATTCGCATAAATCAAGTTATCACAGAGGTAATATAATATAATATAATATCTTTTGTAAACATATTATAGTATTTTATTATAGTTTTAACACTCTCCAGTATAGATGCAATATTTAGTTATATTATTTTGTATTTTATTGTATTTATCAGTTTAATTTTTTCTTTTACTAATTCCTTGTTGTTTGTTTAATATGGTTTCATCTCTATCTCAAATCCAAGCCGACGTCCGTTCCACTTATTTACGTTTCACCCACTCGATATTCCTCTAAAAATTAGACATAAGCGTGCCTAACGCTGTATCTAGGTTAGTGTCAAGAAAAACAAGTTCCAGAGGTCTCTTACGAACTCCTGTTTATCGATAAACTTTTTAGGAAACCACTTTTCGACTTCGCGGGCCAGTCTCTACGACTGAATTAGTAAAGAGTACACTTCTGACTCCTTACGCCGGCTAGCCCCTAACATAAACAAACTTTGAAAAAATATTTTCTTTACACTTAACACGTCGCTACCCTAAAAGAGCCGTTGGTTATTCAACACATTCGTTCAATTATTACTTTGAAAATATTAAAATTTTTTAACATGAGAAATAATTGCTCATTTTGTCTCCATCAGTGCAGTAAATCACAGACTTTACAGGTAAATGCTGAAATTTCACTTCTTTGTATTTAGAATTTTGACATATATCAAAATATTTGAAAAATAATTATAATACTTACTAAATAAAGTTCTGTACAAAAGTCTTATTTATTATTATTCGACGATAAAAAGTTCTTCAGGAGATAATATCGCCTGGATCTTAAAACGAAAGTTCTGTCCAAAACAGAAAAAAATCATTATTAAATAGGCAAACGCTTTATAATTTAAAACTTATAAATTGAATATAAAATATTAATGAAAATATGAAAAAGTAAATAATCACAAAATTTTCTTTATATAACGTATGTCATTATAATCAGTAAAAATTTTATTACGAACTATTTTTTTTATTCTAAACATTATTAAAAAACCAATCTCTTTTGAATTTACACGTATTTATATAAAAATATGAATAGGAACTAAACTGCGCTTTGTGTATTCGAGCCTATGTAGCAGAACACGTGATCAGAAAGTTCCTCGTTACGATGGTCACGAAAGTTTCGTTGTAAATATTTTACACAGGAAACAGGTGATAAAAGCCAAGCGAACCGAACCATTTACAGTAAAACTAAATTTTATTCTTTACTATTTTCTAAGTCTTACAAAAACAATAACGTCGGCCAGTTTTTCTAAATAGAGAAAATTCCAAACAAGAGTTTCATGACGATATATCACACTGAGAAGAGGTCTTCCTCGGTTAATTCTGTACACATTTCGCTTTTTGCCTCGTCTCATCTCTCAAAAAGAATTGAATCCTCACTTTTTCTTAGTAATTTTTTGCTACGTATTTTAAGAATTTCGAACTTAATGAAAAAACTACGTATTAAAAAAACTACAAACACAAATCGTTAACAAACAAAACAAACTACAAACACGAATCTGTATTACCAATATCTGTTCTGATAAACCTTGTTAAATCGCATTGTCCGCTTGTTTTATGCTCACATCACTAAAACAATTATATTAAGCTGCTCGTAATATAAAAGGTAATTATTAAAAATAAATCTCAATGTAAAAATTTTATAAATTATATTATAAACAGAAAAAAATTCGATTCTAGTATCACGAAATAATACTCAAACGGCTAACTTAATTTACTAGCTGGAAATAATAAATTGCATGATACTTACAAACGCAAGGTGAAAATGAAAAGCGAGGAATTGTGTTTAGTATTCGATATTTATAAGTGTGTTATTAATGAACGTCTGTAATAAATAATCGTGGAATGGAGTGAATGCCAATAGCATATTTTTTACGATAAGATCAGTTTAAATTTTACAATTTATAGTTGAAATATTATCTACATTTCTTGCTTTCTCTAATAATGAAGTAAACTCATCAAACTTAAGTTATTATAAAATACGCATTGAAAATGTTATAAAACTCTCTTTCTTATTATAGTAGAAAAATAAACGAGAAACGAACGTAAGTTTAATTGCTTACAGCAGATATTTTTGAATCAAATCCAAATGGGTCGTCTTTCAACTTGTCAGCTGTTTCCCATAAACTAGTTTTTATGTATGTTCAACTTCGATTTTAATGAATATTAAAATAAATCGAATACCTCAGTGATTGAGAATTAATTAATTCCGAAAATTAGCTGATAACTTAGAAAATGTTTTTAAAATTGCAATTCTCAATAATTTACAACAGTAAAAAATAAATAGTTGTACCAAATAGTGTGTATACGAATACGTTATTTTCTAGTACGTTTGTTAGTTTTGTAACTAATATTTAATTTTCAAACATTGTATTAAACGCATGTTAAAAGCATGCAAATTATATAATTAAATACAGTAAAAAGTACATAAATTTATACATTTATATAAATATATAAACTTTTTCTAAGAAAACTTTACGTCGTATTCTGTTCATTTTTTATTTTCCGCGTTGAAAATATTTTTTGTAATGACTAAATCTGTGTTTAACCAATATAGAAATAATGCATAAAAATATAAAATAAGTGATATTCTTTATATTTTTATATGAATATAATTTTATAAATATTTAATTACTTTAAAATATTTGTAATATAACGAAATTAAAAATTTGCGTGTATTATTTGTATGATTTATAAAATACATATAATTATTTCATGTAGAATATTAATCTGAAAGTTTTCATTTAAATTTGTTGGAAAAGATTGAGCCACAAAAAAATATATAAATATCCGATTGTTTTAATTTATTATTTATAACTCGTTTGGCAGTTTCCTTGTAGATAAAAAAAAAACCAGAATCCATTCACAATAAATCTTTACGAAGTATTTATTTATTTATGTGTCTGAATTTTGAATCGTTAATTATTATGATGTTTAATTCAAATTTAATCGAAATGACAATTTTTCGAATGTCCGAAAGTACGAAATTTAATTACGTATAATAGCTAATAATAAAAAAGAACTGGATAGGATATTGTATTAGTGAAATTTTTATTCGTTAATTAATAACTACTTTCAAGATAGCGACAAAAGTTTAAACTCAAAAATGGGTTGGGTAAAAGGTCTTAAATTAGCTGAAATAGTGATTAAGTCAATTGAAGTAAAATTAAATAAAATTAGATTATAGGTATTATTTATTATTTCCGTTATGTAGATGATAGATTAATATTATACGATAAAATTAATTAAAGTTATTAAAATAACAAAAAAAACGTATAAAAGAAATAGTCATATAAAATTTGTACTAGGAAAAAAGTTATAAATTAGTAGAAAAGAATGTGGTATTATGAAACCTTATTTTCATCATAGTGAATTGTTAACAAGGTATCATATCTACACGCGCATTTTTTGTGCGAAAAGTACTATTAAACTAAATGTTTTTTAATTAGATTTTTTTCTAAAGTAACTATAAGTATGGTTATTGAAGGCTTCTATACAAAAAGTCAGAAATTAGATCTAGAGAAAACCAGGTGGTAATATGGAACGTTAATGTATGTTTTCAAATAATGCTTTAATGTGTCCAGAAACAAATAGGAAAAGAACGTTAAATAATTAAAAAAATTATTTACTCCGATGTATTTTATCGCAAAAAATGATTTAGTAATAATAATAATAAAAATGTACTAAGAAGCTAATCATTTACAAAAATCACAAATATAATGCTCCTATAGTGTTAAGTATTTATTTTTAATTTTTTATTTCCCTTCTATTTTTTCATTCATCTGCCACATACTTTTACAAAAGTTAGACGTGTTTCATATTAAAAGCACCAATGGGGTTCGTATTTCACGCATCGCCATCTTGAATTAACTTATGTCTGTCGAGATCAAATTTTAAAAAATGTGAACATCACACAGATTGATATGTACAATCGAAGATTAATTAATGTAAGAAGATTTAAAAGGTAATATTATTTTATAATAATACTTGTAATGATAATAACATTAACTAATAAAAAATTCGTAAATTCACTATTAAATATGAATATTTATTATTATACTCCATCCATTTTAATATTCATTAGAAGCAAAGTTGACAATACATAAAAACTAGTATATGGAAGTCAGCCGATAAGTGAAAAGACGACCAATTTGGACTTTATTCAAAAATATTTTTTGTAATTAATTAAATATTAAACAAATTTAGCCATACGTTTGCTGCTTGTGTACTTTTCTAGAATATTAAGAATCAGAGTTTATAATATTTTCAATGCGTATTTTATAATAAGTTTGATAAATTTACTTTATTATTACAGAAAGAAAAATATAAAGATATTATTTAAATTAAAAATTTTGAAATTTAAATAGATCTTATTGTGCAAAATATGTCATTGGCACTCAACCTATTCCACATTGACTTATTAAATTTCTTGATAAATAACAAATGCATAAATGTCGAATATTAAATATAATTCTATACATTTTTTTTTCACCTAGGTTTAGTAAGTATCACGCGATTTATTATTTCGAGCTCGTAAATCGAGTGAGCCATTTGAGTATTATTTCGTGATACTGGAATCGAATTATTTTCTGTGTATAATATAATTTATATAATTTTTACGTACAGATTTATTTTTATTAATTTCCGTTTAGGTTACGAGCACATTAATATAATTGTTTTAGTGATTTGAGCGTGCAAAAAGCGGGCAATGCGATTTAACAAGGTATAATTATCACAACACTTATTGGTAATACAGATTGGTGTTATCGATTTGTTTGTAGTTTGTTTTGTTTGCTAACGATTTCTGTTTGTAGTTTACTTAACACTTATTTTTTTATGCAGTCAGAATTTTTTTAAATGAGTAACAAAAATTACTAGAAAAAAATGGTTAGTATATTTGTGCGAGATCCGACGAGGCAAGGAGAAAAACCGCTAAAGGTTTAATTGAGGAAGATACCGTTCCTCAGTGTTAAAGTCCACGAAACTGTCATTATGAATTGCCTGTATTTAAAACAAGTGTCCTCACCTGTCTCCCCTATAGACTATTTACAGCGAGAATTTCGTGACAATGGGAACGAGGTACTTCGTTATCGCGTTCTCTGCAAAGTGGACTCGAATGCGCAAAGCGAAGTTTTCTTCTTGTACATATTTCGAATCACAGAATTGTTATTTTATATGTAAATAAATACGGGTAAATTCTAGAGGGATAAGCCTCTGTAAAAACGGGCCTCTGTAAAAATTATTCTAACTTTCAAATGGTTCAAGCTGTAGTCTGATTTTACCTGAATTTATAAGAGGGAATTATATTCGAACGTTTCTTTTCTAACCTGAGCCGACAATGCAGTTAGGATCTATCTTAAACGGTTTAGCGTATAACTATATTAATTCTACGAAATTATGATTAAGACTGAGTACCGTTGTCCTGTATTTGTAACTTAGTAAATGATTACTAATTTATCACAAAAGAAAAGTCCAATAATCAAGTATACGAATATATCAAAACCTAAATTTCTAATGATAATTCAATTCACAAATATGGACTTTACATAATAGTAGTCATAACTATTATGTCCGTACATAACTAATATGGCGAGTCGATTAGATCATTGGATAACATACTTGCAGTTCTGAGAGGACGTATACTAATCCGGTGTACACTCGGTACGGGCGCTAGAAAAACACAATTGATTGATGGAAGACTAAAAGCAAAGTTAAAAGCAAGTAAAAAAGTGACCTTTACTCTTTTATAGAAAATCGACAATAGTTAAAAATAATGCGGTTATGCTAATAACTCGAGCAGGATACCGCTTTTGAACTCTCGTTTTGGGAGAAACAAAGTGTTCTTCTCAGCAATTCAAAGGAATCCAAAGACTGGTAATTTTCTATCTAGTTTATATTTAAAATAAACATTTTAAAAAAATATTTATTCCAAATCCCAGATTATCATCTATTATAAGTTTTTATCTGTTTCATTAATTATACAGGATATNAACCAGTTCTATAGTAAGGTAACATTCCAATAGACAATATGCAAAGCTTTTTTTTCAGTTTACAGCAGTATTTATTACACAAAATTTAAGTAAAGCTTAACATGCCGATCTTGTCCCGATCTCCCCTATATTTTAGTTTATAAAATTAAAGTTTATCTATTGGTAACATTTATCTTATTGTAAATTAACTGAAAAAGCAGATTACATAGATAGTTGGAATCTTTTGTTTATATCAATGAGATTATGTGGTTTTATAAAGCAAGTAAAATTACAATTTACAATATATTAGTAATTGTTATTGGTATCTTATACAGCATTTCTTTTACTGCTAAATATATTTTATTTCTCACACCTACAAAAGTTTTGAAATTTTCAAGATAATCAATTTCCCATCCATGATTTATTTTAATGTTAATACTTTACACTTGAGTTTAAAGTAAATAAAAGTGTAGAAATCATCGTAATGATTTTCAATAGCGCATTTGGTTACATATATTTTGTCATATCCGTACAATGGTTATGTTTATTTTGTATTGTTATATGTGAAGAGTTGGAAAATGCTATCGGAGGTATGTTGAGTTTTCTTAGAAGAGACCAAGTTACAGTTTCAAGATTAAAGTCGATGGTAAAAATGTATACGTATGTTTTAAGTGTTGCTAATAGTTTGTCAAATATTTACTCTACAATATTATTTTTTGGAGTGTTTACATTGGATGTAAACTCAAATTTATTTCTTATCTAATTTCATCAGTTCCAGAATCAATAAATGTTGATATAATAAACGCTTTTATTTTCTCTTCGTTTATTCCCTTTATATATTTTATAAATCTGTGTTTCAGCTTCTCGAGTGACAAATGTTGCTAATGAAATTAGAAAAGTTTTATACGAGGTATTTTCATTTAGCGATAATAATATATCTGAGAGTTTCTTTTCTCGTTTATTACTTCATGTAAAGTGTATTGAAGATTGCTCTGAGTTTACTGCCTGCAAAATGTTTGCGATTAATAAAAATTAATATTGACTATTGTAAACGTATTCGTAACATACATAATCATATTGAATCAAATGGAATAAGGCACCAGAAAAATTGTATAAATGTAAATTGTATAGCGATAAACTGTGTTGTAATGATTACTGTTATAAATTCGTGATAAAAAATTTCGTATTAGGTAAAAATCATAATTATACATTTAAGTTAACATTAAAACGGACAAACCGTATTTGGGACAAGACTATGTCTCGGAGAGAGAATCACTTTGATGCTCAAGGCAGGTCTCGTTCTCGTTCTCCTATCTTTTTTGATATCGCTGATTTTGGGCGTGATCGTTCAGACTTCGCCAGCCATGTCCACGGGATCGTCCACGATGCATCTTCGATGAAATTAACTTATCTAATTACAAAATTTCCCCAAATACAAGAGCCGTTCACAGCCCAGCACACATATTTGTAAAATCTAAGTGACTTGTACAACATGGAATTCATATAAAACAGAATAATCAACAGTGTTATAGGGGGTCGACTGTACTATAATTTTATATATTTCTTGTGAAAGAAACATTTCTTATTCAACGGCCATAAAAATTATTTATATTAATGATGTCTCGAAAGTCCAACGAATTTTTCGCGGAAAAATAACTTATCAGAAATCGCGGCCGCCGTTTGGTGCGCTGCTCCGCGACAAAAACAAGCTTAAGCAATGGCGTCGTCGAACGGTGAACACTCGGTAAGTAAGCCTACAATTTTTTGTTTATAGCATAGTTTATACGGATTATTCCCCCCAAAAAAAATTATACGTATTTTGGAAATATTGAGTCGAATTAGTCTAGAATCGATTAATTTTATAGAAGAAAAACTTTCAAACAGCGGTAGTTCGTATACTGCACACGTGTCAGGCTGCGATTGGCTCATGTATTTAAGGATTCCTACAACGCGAAATTCTTATAAAGCAGAATGTATCTACCGCGTTATACACGGTTTACTGTACGTAAGAAATCTCATTTCTTACACAGATGGATATGTGGTAACGCTATGTGAAAACGTGCTGAATTAGAAATTATGTTTTCTATGTTATCGTGTTTGACCGCTACAAATTACAAGTACTTTAATTTCATCAATGTGTGTTTGTAACAGGTGATGTGTGTAAATAGGTATAATATATTAATATAATATTATGTGTAATTTTTATAAATTTGCCGTTGATTTTACGTTTTATATTTGTATACTTATTTTATAAAAATGTTTTTCTTTTTTTAATATCTCAAACTTATTAAGTTTTATTGTTTATAATTTGATATATTTTATGTCATCACATATTTGTCTAATTTCTGAAAAAATCTGAAGTTACTTATTTTTCATTGTTTTAACGGTCTGCAAATTAATGCTTTTTTATTATTACCTATTTTGTTTGATTATACAGCTTCTGTGTTTCATTTTAAAACATCAACTTTTTACTTCTGTATTCCGTATTTTTCTTCTTACAATTTACTCTTTCTGTTTCCTTACTTTTTATTCAGTACCATACAAATGGTTTTACACCTCATTTTTTTTTTACTGATTCTTTCTCTATTCTCATACTTTAGAATGAATGGTATATATATTTCCGAGTTGATTCGCGATATTTTACAATAATCTCTCGTTCTCTTCTAGCACATCAAAATTTACTATAGAAAATATTTACAAATATATTATGAAAACATTGTTTATGACAAACACTTATAATAAATCTTTTTATATTTTTAATTAAAGTATATTAGTAATAAATGCTTTATATTAAATAAGACTTTAATTAGTACAAATTCTTGTTAATTTTCATAATTTTTGCAGACATCAAAGTAAATGCAAATGATATTCCAGGTAGATAACCAGTGAATAGATTTGGGTGTTTTTATTCGTGTTTTTATGGACCAGTAGAAGAAAAATGTCAAGAATTTTTCAAATATTTAGGTAAACAAATTGTATATTGTTGTTTCTATATTTGTTATTGCGAACATTTCACTGAAAGTGTTAATCAAATCAAAAAACAAGGTATTTTAAGTTGTGCTAACCGCTAACGGGAAATGGGAGATAACAAGCTGTACTAAAAAACCTTAAGTGTCTTTGATATCAAATTCAGAACTGCTAAGCTTTCTATGAATAACATGCTTTCTATATATATTCAACAAATAAATTAATAACATGCAAATTAAATTAGAAAGGCGTCAAATTAAATAGGCGAAATAAAAACTTCTAAAACATTTGTAAATAAGTTATAATAAAGTTTAAATTTTGAACAAAACAAAAGTAATTAATTTATAGAAATTTGCTGAACTTCGTAGATTTATTAGTCACACACACCTGGCTTTTAGAAAAAACGAACCTTTTATTTCTATAGCCGACAAAGTATTTTATTGCCAAATCACTCACCCATCTCACCTCATACTCACCCATACTCACCTCATTACTCAACCATAGATGTTGCTAGTCAGCAAGAAATCAACAATGCGGTAAATTATTGGCGCAGTGTTGCAACGTATAGTAAACGTAACTATTACGCTTGATATAAATAATTTACTTTTCTGCGATCATAAAATTACAGATCTTCAAGATGTAGGACTTCGTAAGAAAACTTACTAGAAATAATAAAATTATTTTCTCGCTATGATGACGTTTTATCAGTTCCATCAAAGAAACCCAAATGCAGTACCGATTACGTGAGTACATATATACGAAATAAAATAATTAATTTGACTACACATAAAATTAATGTCCAAATTAAAGGTGAAATGGAAGAGGCCGCTTTCGTAACAATAATAACAGATAGAACACAAGATGTATCAAAACTCGATCGGCTAAGTATCGTATTCCGTTGTGTTTTAATAAAAAAAAAATGAAAATAAAAAATAAATTAAGCTTGAAAAAAAAGTTTTCGTGGTTTCTATTCAAGTTACAAAAGTAACATTACAAGGATTAGCAACAACAGCTTTAAAATGTAAAAACAGTCTATTTTTGTGAAAACTATTATTTTTGTGAAGACTATTATTTCTGATAAGTTTTCTTAAATTTGCTGACCCAAGTCGTTGGTATAATAAGTCCTATTAATAAAATAAAACCGAGCAGATATCTTAAATACTAAAACAGGATTTTTTAAAATTCTCCCTGGAATACTGGAAAGAAGGCGAGTGTTAAGAATTACCCTGAGAAACTCGTCTTCTATTGTACTATTTTAGATGCGGTTTTTGCTTGTTTGTGAGAAATCGAACATATTTTTAAACGCATTTAAATTTTCATAATTACTATCAGAAGAGGGGGTGTAATTATTGCACCCGGTAAAATCTAGTAAAATCGGTCATAATGAAAAAATAACAATATTTAGATATCGATACTTTTTGCCCAAGGAACGCCTCACCTGCTATTTATTTTAGTATTTTGTGACCAACGTTGGGTTCAGCACAGTCAATATGTTATTTCAATTAGGCGATTAATGATATTATTTAGATAAGTATTCACATTAGGCTAAATTTATAAAAATATAAGTGTTGTAAAATTACACACCATAGAATTGAAATTATTAAATACAAAATTCTATCTAATAATTTAATTTTAAACAAAACGAACTTCCGATTAAAACACAGCAAAACTACCTTAGTTATATATTTAATTTTTACAAATGTA
>NW_019384449.1:775930-784150 GCF_000671375.1 Centruroides sculpturatus | reverse complement strand
TTTAATAAGAAAAGTAGTAAGTTTTTTAAAATCTGTTATGATAACTTTTCTAAATCATAATTATTCTTACATCATTCTTAATCTGTATTTGACCTTACCACCCAGACAGATTACAAAATTTCTGACCTTATCCTTTATTGGCTTTCATCTGCATTGGTCAACTATTTTAACAAAAATTGAACTCTTCACCTCTTACATTGAAAAAAAATGTTTTTGTACAGACCTTTGGACAAGTCTGATTACATGATATGTCCATGAACTATGTGCCTTGTCTGCTTGTCTTTGATTGGAATTCTTTAAAATCAGCAGTTTAAATTTGTGGAATAATTAATGTTCTTCAAATTTATTTTTTTTTTACAAATTTTATATGATTAAAATTTTCATCACTTTTTAATATATTTTATATTGTTAATTATGCTTGTAAACTAAAATTTATTTTAATACTGAAAATTTAATGGAAAAAAACATAAAAAAAGTCATTTGTTAGTTATAATTTACCTTTGATTCAAAAAAATTTCTCTAAAATCTAAATAGATTGCTTTCCAAATAAATTAAAAGCAGACAAGAAAAAATTAGAATCATTTCTTAGTAACAGAAGCATCTGTGTTGTGGCATATAATCTTCTCCTATTGGTCATTAAGTTAAATTCTTTAAATTGATTATCAATCATCAAGGATTGGACTGGAATCCTAAATGTCAACAGTTCAATCTGTTCCCTGATGGCTGCTTCTTACATCTTTCAACTATTTAATATTATAATAAATACTTGTTTAATTTTCTAGTAAAAATAACTAAAAATTAAGTGAAAGAATTTTTGTTATTAAATATATAAGTTTAGAAAAAATATTTGTTTTAAATTATATTAGAATATCTAAAGATGCTTTTAATATAAAAATTTAATATATATTAAATTTAATTGATATATCATTATTTTTTTTGTTTATAAATCAATTAAATTATTCTACAGTATTAATAAAANATATCTCAATAGATATTTATAAATAAATATTTTAGAATCTATAAATTTTTAATTTTTTTTTTAAGTAAAAATTATCTTGAGATAATTTTATATAGGAGTATATTATCATTCAACACAATCATAATTTCTGATTTTTCTGGTTGCTTATCTTATATTTTATTTTTTGTTTTTTACTATTAGTCTATATACTTTTATTCACTCCAGATTGTTTCATCTTTAGTATTATAAATATATAATAAAATTTAATATTCATAAAGATTTTTAAATCCATAAATTAAGTTTAACCAAAATAACTGAAACATTGTTTTTAAGATGTATTGTTATTTATTACAGTTCATAAATAAAATTTAAATTTTTCTTGATTGTAAAATTATGTAAGGAGATTTAAATTATGTATTCTTTATATACAGTATTTTATGGCATATAGAGCATAACTTTTGCCCAAAATAGTGGTTTAAAAATTGCATTGTGTCATATATGTGAAATTTTTTTTCTTATACTGTGCAGCTTTTGCTTGTACAGTTTTCATATAATTTATTTTTTAACTTTAATTTATAAATGAACTCTGCAATGTTGATTTTTCTAGTTTATGATTTTATACTTAGAAAAATACTGGTAGGTTGCTTTTCATTTTTATTTTTTTGTTACAGCTAAGCAGCTTTTGCATGTGTTAATGTAGAATATTTTAATTGTAAATGACTTAATTTAAACTCCTCTTTTCCCTAATCAATAAAAGTGTACATTCTAAATTTACTTCTTTTTTTATCCATAATACAGTAAAAAAATTTGGGGTTGAGTACAAAAGGCATGGGTTGACTTAAATACATTAAATATTTTTATAAATATTCTGTTCTGGGAGTTGTCTTATATGCCATAAAATATGGTGATTAAAATTAATTAATGAAATCTTGGTTTTATAAAATAATAATTTATATTTTATTTCATATAAGAATTTTAAGAATAAAACATTTATTAAAAATTTTATAACTTTAAAATTAATAATGTCTTTATTTATTTATTTTTTCAGAAACTATGTCCATAATATTAAAAAGTAAGAATTTAGTTTTGTGAAAGACAAGTAAATATGAGGAAATATATTCAACTTGCACTAGTTATTGCTGCAGTTACATCTATTATTTTAGTCATTATTTATGAAAGAAAATATTCCAAAATGAAAATGGTCTTGGAAGTTTTAAATTCATTTGGAAATAGAGAAGAATTTTCAAAATTAAAGCACCATAAAACAACTGTCAGGCCAGAAATTAGAATTAAAGAGGAAGTTTCATGGATTCATATTGTAGATTCTTTACATTTATATTCAGCATTTTGGGAACGTGATAAAAATACTTCATCTGTTATTATATTAGCAATGATTCCAGACATGTCTACACAGTTATCAGATATGGAATGTTTTTTATGGTATGATGATTACCCTACACCATTATTAGGTACAGTGAAATTAGAAGAGCAATCTAATAAATACTCAGGATTTTTTGTTAAATGTATACCTTCAAATATAAATAAAGTGCCTTATGGAGTGACATTATCATTCAAATCTGTAAATTCAAGTCTCATAAATATCTCAAGACATACTGAAAATGCAACATTTGTATTTTGTATAGAACCTCTTTCCAGTGGCTTTCAAGATGTCATTTTGTTAACTGAATATTTGACATTTCATAACAACATAAGAAAAAGTCATTTCATTATTTATGATGAGGGAATATCTCCCAAAAGTAGGAAACTACTAGAATATGCAAAAATCAATAAATACAAAGTTGATATTCTCAAGTGGAACTATCCAGGAGGAGCATTGGATAAAGATATATACCATCTAGATTGCTTTGCTAGATCACTTCTTGTGTATAATACTAATAATGTGATGATTACAACTTTAAATGAATTCTTTGTGCCAAAGTATCAAAACTTAACAAAAATTTTAGAAAATACAATGCAATATAAATTCAATGTTTATCAGTTCTGTACTGAATACCCAGATATAGTAGCTGAAACATTAAAATTTCCATTTCTAACTTTAAAGTATACCAAACGATTAGCAAAGAATGTTTCTACTAAAACTTTATATAAAAAACCAGCTCTTTCTATTTGGAGAAAAAACAAAATAAAAAATAATGATAGAGAAATTTTATATTCTGATCAAATTGTATTGCATCATTATGAAAAGTGCTATTTAGAACATACTCATATTGTTCATAAGCATATACAAGATACTTCCATGATGTTATATAAGGATGTACTCTTTACATCACCATTATTTAAATATATTGAAGGAAAAGAAGCATAAAATTTCCAAATAATGTTTTTTACTTCAAATTTAAAAAATTTTTAACTTTATAAATTTTGTATTTAAAAAAGATTAAATTAAAATATTTAAACTTTTTAAAAATAGTTATATGAATTGAACAAAATAATTGCTATATATTTATTATTAAAAATCTTTAAATTTTTCAATCTTGAGACAATAACTTAATGTAATTAATTAAATTTAAAAAACAGATATAAAAATATAAAATTTAATCATACATCAATAAGAATATTTAACACTTTTATCAAATGTAATTTCAGAATATAAAGAAGCATCTTCAGAAAACTATCTTCAAAAGTTGTCTTTATTTAAAAATGAATAAAGCAGCATAGTTTGATCAACAAACATCAAACTTTGACTTTTGTACTTGTTCTCACAGATCTCAGGTCTCTATTTAGTAAGATTATAAAATAGATTTTTATTAATTTGCAACAATAATTTCATATTTTTTTATTTTTTACTTTATATCTTGGATAATTTCTAATCTTAATAAGAACAATAGTCAAATAATAATAATAATTATTATTATAATTAATTAACAAACTTGTTTTGTTACCATAGTAGTTTTTAAAATTTTAATTGAAACCATGAAATAAAGTTGAAGATTTAAGCTATTTTTCATCTTAGAGAAAATTTTCAGAGTAATAATTAAATTATTTAATCAATTAATTTTGATAAGTGGAAATATTCAGTTAATTTGTCTGATTTTTTAGCTAATGTTCAAATTTCTGCTTTCAACTTTATAAGAAATAAAAACCAATGGAGTATTTTATGCATTCTAACGTCATAACAAGGTTTTTTTATTTTATTTTTTTAAGCATTTTATTTAATACAAAATTTATTATTTGTGTTTCAAGTTAAATAGAATTTATAGTAATAAATATCAAAGTTTAAACTATTATTTAATCAAACTTCGTAACGCATCCATCGACATTCTAAACTCAGATAAGAAAATTTTTTATAAACAGAAATTTATCTTATTTGAACAAGAAGTTATCATCAATAAATATTATATTGATCCAGATAATTTTGAAGTGTTTGTCGTAACAATAAATTTAAACTAATAACATTATATTTAGATCTTTTCTATTTAATTTGTTTACAATAAAGATTTAGATATATAATCATTAACATAAATATAATTTTCGACTAAAATTCCAATCGTAAAAAAAAGAAGCAATATCGTGTTCATATTTCTAACTATGAATCGAACAGAGATGGTTTATTTGCTGATTATAAACGTAAAACGTCCATTATTTGTTTAAAAAAAAGGAAATTCTGAACTAAAAAGCCCAGATTGCCAACAGTGGTGGTAGTAACGGATAATCTTTAGTAATATGTAGCTTTTGGGTTTATTATATGCAAGGAATGCTCTTGCATTCCTTGAATATAATAAACCCAAAAGCTACATATTACTAGTTTATAGTAAATAAAGACATTATGACACGAATCCAAAACTAAAGCCATTCTGACAGCGATATATTTTTTCGGAGATTCTTCAGAAATTTGGACGATAAGTTCCAAATAAGCGAACGGAAAAGATACTATAAGTAGGATTATTATATCAATATGCCTATCAGGCCTAGATTCACAACGTCACCGTAAATCCTTTATTTAATTTTTCATAACATATTTTGGCCCTTTTTAACACTAATTTACACTTTCAGATGAACAGAAAGACATTAAATATTTAACTGATGCACTTCACAGTATTGCACATATTGTGAGATCGGCATGCATACATGTGTTGTGAACTGAAGGCATAAATTTGTGCAAAAAAAAAAAGGCCAAAACATGCTGTGAAAAGTTAAATAAAGTATTTCCAATGACGTTGTAAACCTTTAGGCATGATAAGAATATAAGAATCCTACGTATAGAATCATCATTACCGTTAGGTAGATTTTAAATGTTTATGACGATGCGGTATGAGTTGGTGGTTTTCAAAAATGAAAAGCTTGAATCTCATATATTGTAATAAAAATTAATTGGATTTAGTTTAACTTAAAAATTGTAGGAAATCACATTAAAATATCTCTGGTGAATCATCATCATCATTTAGAATCAAATAGTTCAGAAAAGCATAAGAGCTAAACAATTAGTTTTAGCGATTGATGAGTGTAGATCAGAGGTTAAGTTTATATTACCCTATTGGCTGTTAAATATTAACAGACATGGAAGTTAGCTCTGATCCAGAGCTAGAACGTTGTCAGTCTGGTGTGGCATGATATCCTGTGCATGTTAGAGAACTGTTACTGCTAGTCAAATATCATCCAGTGTCATTCCTCTTGAATCAAGATGAGGAAGTGGCAGGCACTTTACGTGCTTTTTATCCTTCCATTAATAGGTAAGTTCTCTCTTTCATTTTGAGAAAAATTTGTTATCATCATCAAAGAAAGAACTTATTTAATAATCTAAATGATTTATTAATTAAAGTTTTTATTTGTAATTTTTTTCATTTTTTGTTAATATAAAAATTTATAATCATGGTTAAATATCAATAATACTTTTTCATCTCATCTTTCATAAATGAAGATTTAGAAATAATGATAAAACGCCTTTATTAGCCATATATATTTTATATATTTAATAATATAAATAATAAATAAATTTTTACTTTAAAACTTATTAAAAGTATTACATTTTTCGTAGAAAACACTACATTTTATATATACCGTATTCCTAATGTGTAAAAGTAGCGTAAAACTTATAACACTGAACAGATACATTATATGTAATAGAGTTTTATGTTTACTATTAAATTAATAACTTTAAATGTATTGTAAAATATTTTTGTATACCGTGTTTCCCCGAAAATAAGATCGAGTCTTATATTAATTTTTGCTCCAAAAGACGCATTATTGGTTAACTATCCCTGCAAGAATCGTACGACAGAGGAAGAAACGGCATGAAATATAGCTCATAGAATAGTTCCATCGAATTTAAAGAACGTATTTCACGAACGGAAACATTAAATTCGACAATTCGGTCAATCGGCGCTAATAACGTTGATGTTAAGAAATTGAATAAGGAAAAAAATTAATGTAACTGACAGAAACGGCCAAAATATTTGTTTTAAGGATGTAAAATATGTGCGCAAAATATTTTGATGGGATAGAAGATCTTGGATTCCAAGATTTTAATAATTTGATAAAACTAGTCCTTTGTTTTTCGGAAATTACAACTTCTATAGAAAAAATATTTTTATTCGTTAATTATCTGTGTTCATAAGAGAAATAAAAATTAAATATTTAAACCGTGAAATGAATGCTAATTATAAAGCAAAATTATGCATATAGTGTGATTAGTTTTATGATAAAATTGCGAGTGATCAGAACTTAATAAGTTATTCTGAAAAATATTCCTGGTTTGATTAGGAAATCTACACCAACCTATTAACTTTGATATCATACTGTAATAAAAATATCAATTTTTCGTTATTAGATTCTCGAAAATAAAATATTTTAGAAGAAATTAATTATTCTTTTTACGCTACCAAATCAAAATCGGTAATAATGTACTGACAAATTGTTAGTACATTACGAGACATGTATGCCCATCTATATTTCTTGAATAAATTTTCATGAGAGAGAGCCTGTATTTATCAGCTACAGCTCCACCTCCTGTTTCGGTATAACTAGCTTATTAAAAACACATATCCCGATTTGATTTCTGAAATTCTTATACATCTCTGCTTTTTTAAATTAAAACCAGATTTTTTTATTTATTTAAATTAAATGTTTAAAAACAATTCAGCGAATATGACGTCTAATACGTGTTGCTATTTCTCTATAATTATATAATGGCTCTAACGCCAAGTACTGGCGTAACTAATTAGTAGTAGTGACTGATAATATTGGTCGTTATTTACATTCATTATCAATACATTTCTTCTACACGTAAATCTATTTATTTAATTTCAAATAGTCAGTGCCATTCAGAAAAATATTTGCATTAGTTAAATATAGCTTTCTTCTCAATTATCTCAACAAATATTGTAGACAAGAAAGACGGTCAAGGATGTCTACCATCATCCAGACAGATATCCTTGGCATAAGATTTTGATCTGATGATCACATTTTTACCTTGATAGTTTTAATCTCCCGTCAGATAAAGCTTATATAACTAGAAAATGATATTGAAGAAGTTTTTCTTTATTCTACATAATGCGGTAATCTTTTATATAACAAATAATTATAAAAGTTTTATTTTACAAGCAGACTGATCATAGTTCATAAATTGTATTATATTGATATCAAAATATTAAAGTAGCAAGCTATATTAGGATGAGAGTAAATCAAAATCATTCGCAATCTATGAATATTCAAATTAGGTTAATTTATGATACGTTTACGTAAAGTTTGCATAGTTTGGAAATTATAATTGTGTATTTTTCTTTAACGTTATGTATATTTTCGTTCTTCATATTTGAAGATAAAACTATATTTTAAAATAAAATCATCAGATATAAAATGCTAAGATATTTTCTAATAAGCAAGAAAATTTTCATTACAGGAATAATAGTTATAAAAAAGAGAATCATAATACAGTAATTATAAAATGAAAACTTAATTTTTAAAAAAATCTTTTATGATATTAACTAAAGTAAAAAAAATTCGTTATTATTTCTTTAGAAATAATCAGTTAATTAGTCTCATATAATATTCAGTGAATTAGATTTCCCATTTTTTCCAATGAGATTTTTAGCTCGTTATTATACCACGTGAAATTCAGCTTAGCCCAGGGGTCGGCAACCTGCGGCTCGCGAGCGACATGCGGCTCTTTAGTTCCATACGAAAATTTTATTTATTTTATCAAAAAAAAAAAAAAAACATTTAAAAATCGTTCTGAATCGATTAACGAGGATTAGGCACTGATTCTATCTCTCAGCCACTTGTAATCGCTTTTCACCGCACCC
>NW_019384449.1:744669-771442 GCF_000671375.1 Centruroides sculpturatus | reverse complement strand
TATAGTTCATCAAGCTATCCTTTAATAATATAAATAATAAATAAATTTTTACTTTAAAACTTATTAAAAGTATTACATTTTTCGTAGAAAACACTACATTTTATATATACCGTATTCCTAATGTGTAAAAGTAGCGTAAAACTTATAACACTGAACAGATACATTAAATGTAATAGTTTTATGTTTACTATTAAATTAATAACTTTAAATGTATTGTAAAATATTTTTGTATACCGTGTTTCCCCGAAAATAAGATCGAGTCTTATATTAATTTTTGCTCCAAAAGACGCATTATTGGTTAACTATCCCTGCAAGAATCGTACGACAGAGGAAGAAACGGCATGAAATATAGCTCATAGAATAGTTCCATCGAATTTAAAGAACGTATTTCACGAACGGAAACATTAAATTCGACAATTCGGTCAATCGGCGCTAATAACGTTGATGTTAAGAAATTGAATAAGGAAAAAAATTAATGTAACTGACAGAAACGGCCAAAATATTTGTTTTAAGGATGTAAAATATGTGCGCAAAATATTTTGATGGGATAGAAGATCTTGGATTCCAAGATTTTAATAATTTGATAAAACTAGTCCTTTGTTTTTCGGAAATTACAACTTCTATAGAAAAAATATTTTTATTCGTTAATTATCTGTGTTCATAAGAGAAATAAAAATTAAATATTTAAACCGTGAAATGAATGCTAATTATAAAGCAAAATTATGCATATAGTGTGATTAGTTTTATGATAAAATTGCGAGTGATCAGAACTTAATAAGTTATTCTGAAAAATATTCCTGGTTTGATTAGGAAATCTACACCAACCTATTAACTTTGATATCATACTGTAATAAAAATATCAATTTTTCGTTATTAGATTCTCGAAAATAAAATATTTTAGAAGAAATTAATTATTCTTTTTACGCTACCAAATCAAAATCGGTAATAATGTACTGACAAATTGTTAGTACATTACGAGACATGTATGCCCATCTATATTTCTTGAATAAATTTTCATGAGAGAGAGCTTGTATTTATCAGCTACGGCTCCACCTCCCGTTTCGGTATACCTAGCTTATTAAAAACACATATCCCGATTTGATTTCTGAAATTCTTATACATCTCTGCTTTTTTAAATTAAAACCAGATTTTTTTATTTATTTAAATTAAATGTTTAAAAACAATTCAGCGAATATGACGTCTAATACGTGTTGTTATTTCTCTATAATTATATAATGGCTCTAACGCCAAGTACTAGGCGTAACTAATTAGTAGTAGTGACTGATAATATTGGTCGTTATTTACATTCATTATCAATACATTTCTTCTATACGTAAATCTATTTATTTAATTTCAAATAGTGTGTGTCATTCAGAAAAATATTTGCATTAGTTAAATATAGCTTTCTTCTCAATTATCTCAACAAATATTGTAGACAAGAAAGACGGTCAAGGATGTCTACCATCATCCAGACAGATATCCTTGGCATAAGATTTTGATCTGATGATCACATTTTTACCTTGATAGTTTTAATCTCCCGTCAGATAAAGCTTATATAACTAGAAAATGATATTGAAGAAGTTTTTCTTTATTCTACATAATGCGGTAATCTTTTATATAACAAATAATTATAGAAGTTTTATTTTACAAGCAGACTGATCATAGTTCATAAATTGTATTATATTGATATCAAAATATTAAAGTAGCAAGCTATATTAGGATGAGAGTAAATCAAAATCATTCGCAATCTATGAATATTCAAATTAGGTTAATTTATGATACGTTTACGTAAAGTTTGCATAGTTTGGAAATTATAATTGTGTATTTTTCTTTAACGTTATGTATATTTTCGTTCTTCATATTTGAAGATAAAACTATATTTTAAAATAAAATCATCAGATATAAAATGCTAAGATATTTTCTAATAAGCAAGAAAATTTTCATTACAGGAATAATAGTTATAAAAAAGAGAATCATAATACAGTAATTATAAAATGAAAACTTAATTTTTAAAAAAATCTTTTATGATATTAACTAAAGTAAAAAAAATTCGTTATTATTTCTTTAGAAATAATCAGTTAATTAGTCTCATATAATATTCAGTGAATTAGATTTCCCATTTTTTCCAATGAGATTTTTAGCTCGTTATTATACCACGTGAAATTCAGCTTAGCCCAGGGGTCGGCAACCTGCGGCTCGCGAGCGACATGCGGCTCTTTAGTTCCATACGAAAATTTTATTTATTTTATCAAAAAAAAAAAAAAAAAAACATTTAAAAATCGTTCTGAATCGATTAACGAGGATTAGGCACTGATTCTATCTCTCAGCCACTTGTACTCGCTTTTCACCGCACCCCTCCCCCGTGACACGCGTCGTCACTGTCGTCAGTCCGTCGGAAGCTCTCGAATGACGCCGTCGTCGGATGTTTCTATTATCTAATTTGTTGTGAAAAACACTACTTATATATGAATAAATAGATATTTTTTCTTATGAATAAATAGATTAGTTTTTTTTTTTATCAAAAAACTTTATTTATGCGAGTACTATTTATTGTTGGCAAAAAAATTTTTGTGTCTCTTTAAAAACTTTGAAATTTTGTAAATTGTAATTTTGGCTCTTCCGACTCAAAAGGTTGCCGACCCCTGGCTTAGCCCATTATCAATAAGACCGACTGAAAGAGAAGCGTGAACGAGAAGTAGAAAATAAGGTCTTGTTGAAATTACCCACAAAAATAGTCAAAATCTAGGAAGAATTGAAATATAAAAGTCTTAAGGAGGTAGAAGATTCCAAAATGCGCGCAGGTTGACATCATTAAATTAGATTTATCCACATGAATTTAGTTTTCATATATAATGTAATTGTAGAGATAAAAGTTTTAAATTCAATTTCTGGCTTATTGTTATTATTATTATTTTATACACTCGTGATTAATCCATTTTTTTTAACAGGAAATTTTGTCTTTGTTCATAAAAAATAAAACATCTTATTTGAGGAAATGTTCTTGTTAATTAAAACTTATTATTAAATGTACATATTCAAAGTGTTGTGATTGAAGTAATTGCAAATATTTTGTTTAAAGTAATATAAATAATACAAATAATGTATCCAGGAGCGGATATAGGTTTTCAGGGCCTAGGGCTTATTGAAGTCCAATGATACCCCATTTTTTGTTAATACAAATAATACTATAAATTATAATTATTATTACCATATATTATTAATATCAACTATTTTTTACTATACGATAAGTGCTCATTTTTAATGAAAAAAGTATTAAATATTTATGATGATAATTCAATTTTTGTGGGTCCAGGGCTTAAGCCCTATTAGTCCCTGTGTAGATCCGTTCCTGAATACATCGACTTTGACGTAGGAAAAGTCGATCGACCATTTTCCTACGTCGCTCACTTTACTCCAGAGAAGGATCGTATAAATTACGTAATGATTAAAGCTACTTTATAAGTACGCTATCAACATTAGATTCACTTTTCACTTCAATCTTCCGTGAAATCATAGTAAAAGAGTAGTTTTTGTAATAACTATAAAAAAAAAAACAAACAAAATACGATATATATCAACAAATAATAATAATAAATCCTAGAATAATTTTTGTTATATTTCTTAAAAACATTTTATTAAACAAAGTGAATTTTTTATTGGTATTCGACTAGCATTAATTAATTAATAAGTGAGCTGGATGATGAGAAAGAAGCCTCTAATCCAGGACTGCTCTAATATATCTGGGTCAGACTAAGGCGCTAGATAACCCAGGTATGCTCATCCGCCATGTTGGTCCTTAGAAAGCAGACGACTCTCGTAGAAGTTCAATAGGAGAGACACGAAAATAATCATAAATTCAACTGTATCTTAAGATTTTGCAAGGTCGAAATGATAAACTTTGCCAAAATTTAGTGCAACTAGTTATAAAATACAGCTAAATTTAAAAATCTTGGAATATGACGTCAAAAGGACCAATATGGCTGCACACGTGACGGAAGCGTATGAGCATACCTGGGTAATCTATCTGGTAGTCTTGGTCTTTTGGACACAATTAAGATTTTTTTTCAATTCTTTTTGTCGTATTTGGGGAATTAGTGCTTTGGTCATATATTACGATCTAGAGGCGACTAATTCGGAAAAATAAATAGGATAATTGTAATAGATTCGATAGAAATCAAAATTTGAAATGAAATAAATAGGAAAATTTTAGTAATGATCAAATATTATATTTCGATTTTCTTTGTATTGTTTATTTTGAATAAGTCCACAAATTACTTGAAGTAATGGAACCACGTGTCGTCAGATTTTTCTTTTACTTGAATCAATATCATTTTCGTATTGTTTCGATGACATTTATTTCCTACATGTTATTCTTTTTGTTTCCAATTTTCCATTGCATATTGTTTTTCTAAATAAACATTATTTAATTTTGAATAGATTTTATGTGATATTAAATTTTGTTAACATTAAATCATATATTCAAGTCAATATTTGAATTAACATTTCTATCAGATCTAATAATACAAAAAGACTGAAAAGTATAAAGAATATTAAAATTAAGATTTTTTGTAAATACTGTATACTATAAATAGATTTTTAAAAAATTATTATAAATTATTATAATTAATCAAATGCCTTACAGTTTTCAAAGTATTCAGCTTTACTATTAACTATTTATTTAGAAGAGTCTCAAAATATAAATTTCTGTATATTGCACATTGTCAGTCTGTTTAATTAATGCTACATAATAATTCTACTGTTTACTCTTTTATAGTTATGATATTCTTTTAGAATAGAAAAATAGCATCCACAATTTTGTAAAATGCTCAGCTATTAACAAAACATTTTTCTTTTATGATGTATAAATTCAGTTTTTCTCTGATTCTTGTTAAAGCTAAGACGTTCTTTCTGTACAACTTGGCTGGCGACACCATGTTTACACTTCTATGCATTTGATGGAGTCGTGGCCAAGTTGTACAGAAAGAATGTCTTAGCTTTAACAAGAATCAGAGAAAAACTAAATTTCTTGCAGAACTGTAAACAGAACCAGTGCCGGCCCGAGGCAAGTTTTAGGATGGAGCAAGATCCTATTATGGCGCCCCTAATTTATACCCTTTAATTTTCTTTACCACTGAGGTGCTCCCTCAGACTTAGCGCCTGGAGCGGTTGCTCCGTTTGCCCTATGGTAGGGCCGGCTCTGAACAGAACGATGTATAAATTCAACACTTAATGCTACTATATAGTGTAATATGATATAACATTTGTCAACTGATAACTACAATATGTAGGCCTATATTTTTTAATCTTAATTCTTCTGCTATGTGAATATTGCAGACCATTCATTAGCAATGTGTATAATGATATACTTTTTGCAATCTCCTCTCCTAGTGGCATATGCAGGATTTTGAGAATTTGGATGTTGCTCAAGGCAGATTTGGAGGATACCCCTGCCATTTTTCAGAGAATGTTACTTAGTTACCTTAGAATTACTTTAGTTATCTAACCTTACCTAATTGAAGTTAAGTGATGTGTGTTATTTATTTTTATTTTAAAGTAACAAAAGTGATTGGTTTGGTATCAACCTAAGCATCCTCCCTGGATATACCTCTTCATCTCTCCCTTCCTTAAACTATACATGTAATTAATAGATATTCCCTTAAGATTTTATTTCTCAATTCCCATCATGGATTTGGCCAGTCCACATTGATGTTTTTTTTTATTATTTTTTATACTCTTTCCTCCTTGTGGATTCTATGGATGTATCCAGGATCCCATATCAGGAAAGGACAATCCCCAAAAAGTTCTTGTGATTTTTTCACCCATCTGGATTTGTACCACATTGGGAGTACCTGGATGATGATGGAGAGGATTCAAATTAATCCACTCCTTAAAATTTGTAAATTGACTTTGACTCTGACTTAAAACTGACTCGTGAATCTTCCACAACTTTCACTTACTGTGCATTTGCATTGCTATATACACTAACTGGACTTTTGACCATTCCTTTGCTGCCAGAACTATTAATTTAGGTATCACTACTTAATTATAGCTCCAAGTTTAGAATTGTTTGCTTTAATCACTGTTTTTTAACTCAGATGTTTGTTAACTCAGATAATTAGCAAAACCCAACAATGATGCACATGATATACATTCACTGTTCATGATAGATAGAATTGTCAGACTGGACAATTGCCAATTAGGTTATTGTTTTTATAAGTTGCATACTAAAATTTTGTTATTACTTGTATGCGATTTATTTTTGATTTACAGTTTATGAAATGAATATTGGCTATTTTTGAATATAATTACGAAGCAGTCCAAAAGTGGGACTTTTGCATACAATTTTAAAAGCTTTCTTAATATGCTGGCTTATACAGTTATTGGGACAGCTTATTAAGAAGCAGGACTGTCCTACCCAATTTGGGACATCTGATCACTTTATGTATGACAAAAGCTATTGACTTAAAGGAAAGCTGCCTTGAAGCAATGTTTGCTGATTATCAAAATCCACTAACAGAATGATTAGTTGTCATATTTTTAAACTTACAGTAATTCTGTAAGTTAAAAATATGACAACTAATTGGTCGACATTAGTCTCTCAAAAGACAGTAATGTTGACCAATAAAATGTGGGTAGTGCTAAAAATGATTGGTTTTGGAGTGTGTGTGTGAATGATTTAGGAAGTGAAAATTGAACCAGTACATTTAACTCTATATTCTTGAGTGATTCACTATACCTTGCAAAATTGAATGTCTAACCTACTTTTCTATTAAATTAAATTAATAGCAGTTGAATAGCAGTTCTACTAATGACTGCCTTTCAAGTGTTTCTTGCTCAGTCTCCTTCACTGAAAGGGATGTAGGCTTTAGACCCCAGATAGGGGTGTGAACTCAGAGCACCTGTGTGAGGATCCAGTTATGGACTGGTGATATGTTTTGAAGGTGACTGAATATTGAAAAAGTTGAAGAATACTACTACCAACCATTTGCCATCTGAATGCAGGGACTGAGGAACTATGCCCTGCAAGCTCCAATTGTGAATACCCACAATTGTCATTGGCCCAACCTTGATGTATATATACATATATCGTATATACTCACATATGAGATGACCTCGCATATAGGATGAGGTGTGACTTTAAAGATCAAAGTAAAGAAAATTAGATTTATTAATACAATCCTAATTTTATTTTGTTTAATCACAAGTAAAATATCAAATGAATGTAAATGCACACACTGTCCCACAAAAATTACTGGCATTTTAAACTTTAAGGAAAAATCTTGTAAAATCAACAGCATAATTTGTTCATGTAAAGCTAGACAATCGGAAATCTTATTTTGCCAATTCTTAATAGTCAAATCCACTCTTCATTGGATTCGGAGACACTTATGAGTTTCTCCGAATTCTGAGTTCCAAATAATCATCTATTTTCACATGGGAAAGGATTAAAACTTATATTGGGCTCCCATGTGATTTTGGAATTTCAATCTGGAATTCAATTCAAAAGCTTTGCTTTTCCTATTGCTATTCATCTTTACTTCTGACAATATACAAGAACAATTTAAATGACCCAGATATAATACGTTTTTAAATGCAAGAGGTAAACATCCGGTAAAAAATGTGAATACACAGTTTACAAAAATTATTTGCAAAATCACAAAGAATCTTTCACTCACATGTATAGGACAATCTAGAAATTTGAAGCTGTGAAAACCTCGTATTATATGCAAGTAAATATAGATTGATGCTGATGTTTAATATATTAATAATAGTAATTTTAAATTTGTCTAAATGTAAATTATAGTTGATCTAGTGTTAAAAGATTCTTAAAAACCATTATTAATTTCATTTTAAATGAATTTTTTCAATTTTAAATAGATGCAGATTTACAGGATATTGTTAAAAAGGAATGTAGGCACAGTTCTGACTCAGGTAAGAAATAAAATAAAATAAAGATATGAATAAATATATGCAAATTGTTATAAGAGTTTAACAATATTTATTTGTTTTACCAGAGAGCTTTTTACAACCTGGGCATGTCTATAAATATCGCTATCATTCAGTTGGCAATGTAGATTTTGCTGGAGTAAATGATAGAACTAGTGAGATAGAACTTGAATGCTCTGTAACAGTGAGTGCTGCTGTTAATTGCCTCTATAATTTAGAGGTAAGAAAACTAAACAAAATAAAAAATACATTTTTTAAATTTTAATTTTAGTAACAAATATGTTCACAATATTTATGAATAAAAAACAGATACAAAATTCAAATAAACCTTATTATTCATTTAGCTTTCTGGATGCAAAACTTCAGCAGGAGGAGGACCAAATGGAAATCTTCAGTATTGGGTAAAAGATCGTGATTTATCCGAGTTAACTGAGTAAGTCAATAATGAATTTATTTTTTTCATATGAAAAATAAACACAGTTAAACCTCTCTAATCTGACATCCTCTTTGTGCCAACACTTAGAACACTTTTAACAACTATAGTCTTAATGTATTTGTTTAACTCAATGATCCAACATTACTCTACTCAGAATTACAACACTATTTCATGTATACATATAGTAATATTGCCTCTCTAATTCAACAATTACCTAGGAAATATTAGAAACATTCTTATAAAAGCTACTGAGTCCATTTACAGTATAAATCCATTAAGCTTATGAGCTTTTTTATTCTATTGACTACAAAGTAAACAAGTTAGATTGTAGCAATTACCAACAGATTATCAGGTGTCACAAGCATGAATGTTAGTATTCAAAGAAACAGTTGCAACAGAAAATTGTTCATAAGATTGAAAAGCTAATTTATTTCAGCAATATTGTCCTGTGGTAATAAATGAAGACAATGAGATAAAAGAAGAAAAAAAAGAATGTAATAATTACCCACAGTAAACATTAAAAATAAACTTTTTACTCAAAAAAAAAACAACTATCTTTGTTAAATCAAGAATTATCTTTAAAAATAAACTGTTGACATAAAAATGTCACAAACATAATTTAAGATTTATGCTTGCTTTTAATAAATCAGTTTAAGTATTTTCAGAGTAATGTTGTAGTAATCCAACAACCTCAATAACTCAACACAGTTCCTTTGTGCCATTAATTTCAGATTGGAGATATTTAACTGAATTAATATAAACTTTTAGTACAAAAGAAATAAAATTTTTTATCATACCTGAAACATCTTGCATACATCAACTGCATTATATATTAAATTTATCACAACATTCCTTCTACAGGATCACCACCTCTATCCATCCTGTTGAGGAATATCTTCACTTATCCATAATCACTTTTAAAGCAATTTATAAAAGAATTTTATGTAACTGGTTATCCACTTTTATTGTATATTTTAAAATTTCATTACATACATTGTCAAGAATCAGCACACAAAACCAATATTAATTACAAATAATATACACTGACACCCAAAACCAGCAAATAAACTTCAACCTTTACTCAAACAAATATTTTCATCTGTATTCAAATTGACATCCTCATTTGACAGTTGTAACCTGAGGATGTCTGTCTGATTCCCTTTGTAATACATTGATTTATCAAGCCAGTTTACTCAAAAATTTCAAAAGAATTATATACAGTAAATATTAAAATTAATAAATTCTAAAAATTTTTTCGTTTAAAAAAACTTCTAAGAACCACAAGTGACGTTCACTCTTTAATTCCGACTTCGATAGAGTTTAAAAAAACAGAGAAAACCAGAGAATTATTTTCACTATCTCTTACTTTATTATGTTATCCATATATATTTCGCTATTTTAGCCTCTTCAGTGGATATTACACTGTTTAGTTGCCAGTACTATTATAGTTCATCAAGCTATCCCAGCATGCATCGACATATGCTCCGGTATTTAAATTTATACAATTTGCATGTTCTTTAATACAGTAATGTTCTATGATGCGTCTTTTTACAAAATTTTTTTCTTTATACAAAATTTTAATATTACTACGATCAATAAGACAATTTTTAATACTGCAGTGTTGTTGCCACGGGGATTCAGTTCTGTTCAATCGAATTGCCGCCTCATGCTCCTTTAGCCTCACTTCCAGTTTTCTTCCTGTTTCTCCAACGTAGCTTTTCCGTTCTGTGCACGTACACATCAATTCATATACGACTTCTGCAACTTCTAAAGGATTCTTCGATTGTTTTTCATTTGCTTTATTAATCAGACAAATACTGTTATTTAATTTATTTTTTTGTTCACCTACTAAATTGACTGAGAACAATTCTTTAATATAAGTTTTATATTTTTCATAAAATTTGAAAATATATGGAATTTTAATATATAAGTTTTCTATTTTATTATTTTTAACATTATATCTATTATTTAAATACGAATTGTACCACTTACGTATAAGCTGTTGTGGATAGTCATTCAATAAATATTTTTTAAAAAGATTCTTAGTTTCAATTTCAATATATTTTTTTAAAGTTGTTCTATTAAATATTTTCTTTAATTCCATCAAAAAAACATTTCTTTTTATTCCTATAGAAGAATATGACTTGTAATTAATCACCTTATTATTATTACATATTTTTTCGTATTTTCGGAACAGCAATGTTTCATTTTTTCTTGTGATTATTACATCTAAATAATTAATTTCATAATTTTTTTCTTCTTCATAAGTAAATTTAATGTTCCTATTTAAACTATTTGCATAATCCACTGAAGAGGCTAAAATAGCGAAATATATATGGATAACATAATAAAGTAAGAGATAGTGAAAATAATTCTCTGGTTTTCTCTGTTTTTTTAAACTCTATCGAAGTTGGAATTAAAGAGTGAACGTCACTTGTGGTTCTTAGAAGTTTTTTTAAACGGAAAAATTTTTAGAATTTATTAATTTTAATATTTGTCTACACCAATCCCATTGTTTTATTATTTATTTATATACAGTAAAACCTATCCAAAATGGAACATGAATAAAATGGAAACCTACCTAAATAAAAAAATTCTTTGGAATGGAATGATTTTTCTACATTAAATTCTATTATAAGCTTGGAACTTCATGGAATCAACACAGAAATAAAAGTTTTTGGTTTGAAATACATATCCTGGCTAAAGCAGAAAAGTAAGATTCCATTTATAGACAAGTGAAATTACTGTACTTCCAAGTATAACAGTCATTGCAGACCATGACAAACTATGTTCCAATAATGATTTTGAACTTTGTCAAAGAAATGAAGGTTATGTGACAAGGGGACATACAGATTATTAATAATAATAGTTTTTGATGGAATTAACCTGAAGCAGAATCAAACGAGTTTTCCAAGGATGAAGTACTTGAGAACAAGCAGTGTAACCTAATGTTACCAATTTGCTATGTACAAAGTAGCTAGTAACTTACTGATGCTGAGTATTTGAGAACATGTTGATTAACATTGTCAGTAATTACAAAGACTGAAGTAAATGATTAATTAGAGTTGGTATTTTTGAAACCGTGTCAATAATTTATTTTAATTCAAACAAATTATTTATCGTATTCATACAGACACTTGGCAAATCACAGAATTAAATTTTATTTAGTTGATACGTGTTTCTTTCTTACACGTTTCGGGCANATTAGAGTTGGTATTTTTGAAACCGTGTCAATAATTTATTTTAATTCAAACAAATTATTTATCGTATTCATACAGACACTTGGCAAATCACAGAATTAAATTTTATTTAGTTGATACGTGTTTCTTTCTTACACGTTTCGGGCATTTCTTGCCCCTCTTCAGCCAACTAAAATAAAAGTTCACAAGTTACAACAGTATAAATAAACGAACATATAAGGTTATGTTATTTTAAAAACATACCTTTTTTGATGAGTTTAAACAATTTTAAAATTTCTTCCATACACTTAAAACCTTTATGATAATACTTAAATTTAATACTTTTTTTTTTTGCCAAGTGTCTGTATGAATACGATAAATAATTTGTGTTTGAATTGAAATAAAATTAATTAGAGTATTAAAATTCCTTAAGAAGCCAGATCACAGAATAACTTAGTCTCTGTATTACTGTAACACAATTACAATTTCTGATAGCAGCAGAGTAACATATTTGTTTTTGATACTGAAACTGGCTTATTTGCTGTTGTGTAAACTCATAAAGATCTCATTGGAAAAGGATCTGAATACCCAACACACACACAAACTTTTTGCAATCAAATAGTTCTCAATTCTAGCATTTAAATACTCCCATCATTAGTTGTCCTCACTTTGGATTAAGCCTAGTATTTGTAATAAAATGTTCTTACTTATTTAAAAGTGATTTTACTAAATACATCAGATAAAAAAGAAGAAAATACTAAAACTGATTCAAAACAGAAACTTGTCAAATTAAAAAAATATTTAGGACTGTGTGATTCCAGTTTACACAGGTTTTACTGTATAAAAATTTTCAAGTTATTTCATATATGGCCTTAAATATTTTATTGTCATATTCACATATAGAATGTTAAATCTTGTGATATGTTCCACTACACTATTCACATATGCAAAATGTAATGAGTGGAATTGACATACAAGTTTAATATATGGTATATTGTCATATGTTTAAGTGGATGCCCATTAATTACACATGCAGTTTAAGGGAAGGAAGGGGTTTACTAAAATTACATTATTGCATGCAACAGGGAGGTGGAGAGGTGAAAAATCGCTTTAAAACTGTACATGTGATTAATGGATAGTTTCTAAGGAAAGAATAACAGCCAAAAACTTCTAGATTTAAAAAAATAATTTTATGCTGCTGATTTAATTGATTCACCAAAAAATTAGTTATTAGAGATGGAATTAACATCTTACAGAAACTCATAATAATACATAATGTACATAATTATATTATAATATATTGAATTTAAATTATTAATAAATTATTTCATAGGTATCCTGTATTATTTTCTTTGAATAATGGAAAATTGGGATCTATATTTGCTTTACCACAAGATCCAATATATTCAGTTAACATCAAGAGAGGTATCATTTCTGGATTTTCTCTTTCCAAATCTTCTGCAGATGGGAAAGAAAGAGTAAGATAAATTCTAATAAACTTGTACAAATAATAAGTTTTTGCATTTAAAGATATAAATCAGTTTATAATAATATATCCTATAACCTTATTTTACATCTTTTATGCACAAATTTTATAAAATATTTTAAGTTTTAAATTAAGATATTAATCAATACTCATATCAGCAACTAGTATTGCATTTGTTGTTTTCATCTCCTGTATATTGAGCTGAGCAAGTTTTATAAGCATCCAAAATCTCATCTTAAAATTAATAATCTGCCTGATTTTTATTGGGCTATTTTAAGTCTAATTAATAATCTGAAACAAAATTTGATAAATTGTTTGTAATTCTAATATATTGGGTTATGGATGTTATCATATATTCATATATATATATATATCCAACCAGTGCTGTCTTATTCATTAGGAACTTAAGGCACAGCACCTAATGCCTATGAAAAATTAAGGGCCTATGAAGTTAAAAATTGAGAAAATACAAGTTATGAGAATTAAAATAAAACATTAAATTTTTGCTCAGTCAGTTTATTTTATGTAGACTTTTCTACACTTTTTGCATGAAAAACCTTTAATAATTTCCTCAACTAGCAACTGTTTTAATATTTCACTTTCTACAGAAAGTACAGGTAAATATGATAATTTTGTTTGAGACAAATTAGATCTTAAATCATTTTTAATGTGATTTAATGTTGAAAAAGATCATTCTCCTTCAGAATTTGATCTTAAGATTGACATATATAGTACATTCTAAGAGCAATATTTGTATTAGAAAAGCAGGAAGCTGGAAACTAAATTCTGCTCCTTTGCAGAAACAATAATTCTTTTACTGTTTTGCATCCAGGAATAATTTAAAAAGATAAAAGAAAAAGGTTATATTTAAAAAATTAAAAGGTGCCTAGGGCCTACGAAAAGCTTATTGCAGCTCTGATCCCAGCTTAAATCTATAGAAGAATTTTTCCATGATATTCATCAAGGACACAATCTAATCAGGATTCCAAATAGTCTACAACATTCACTGATCTGGACTTATGTCTATACCAAATTTGGTTGAGATCAGTCAAGTGCTTTTGGAGGAGTTTATTTAAATTCAAAGATATTTAAGCATAAAGAAATGAACTTATCTCACTCAGCTCAATAATAGTTAAATAATAGATATACAGTAATCTGTCTATAATGTAGTGATTAATAAATACCAGTATATCAATAATTTTCAAAAACAAATTCTTCTTTACTAGAATATTAATATTATCTTCTTACATTATACAGATTACTGTATATCTATTATTTTTAAATAATGGTTTGTTTGTATTTAAATAATAAATCAAGGTTTATTGTACTTAAACTATAAATCTTGATTTTTATTTTGCCATGTTGTTTTCAGAAAGCTTTACCTTTCCATCTTCAGGACTTATACAAAATATAATATTTATAAAACAGATCTTTTAAATGAAGCATTTTAAATATTTAACTACTTAATTCTGTATATAATTTCTTCTGACTAACTTTAAGTTAGTTGGAAGAAATTATATACAGAAACAAAATTAAATATGATTGAATTTTTATTTAATTTATAACTATATTTGGATTTATCTATATATGAAAAATGGCATTGATATTTTTAATAATTGAAAAAATAACATCTTTTGCTTCCATGCTTTTATCTAGCATACTTCAAATAAATTAACAATATAAATATTAGAAATTAAATGTATTTCACTTTTTTTAATAAAAACAGTAGAAAACATTGTTAGTGAGCAATTATTTTATTGTGACATTGTCACAATGCCAGGCTCTAATTTTTAACCATCTCTTAATTTAAAAAAAATCATGTAACTTTTAATTCAGACCAGAAGTTATATAGTTAGTAGTGATGTGCCGGATATTCATATCCGTATCAGCGGATATCTGAGGGAAAAAAAAGATCCGTATCCATTACTTTTTAGCGGATCTTTAACGGATCTTTTATCTTAATGAATTTCATTACTTATATGAAATTTTAAGATAGGTAGCAATAGCACATTCATCATTTACTTACTATCATAAAATATTTTTCCATATTACACTATTAAACTTTTTTGTCGACATTGTTTTTATTTTAATTTAACTCAACACTCTCCAAAAACACAAACGTAATCTATGCTATCCCGTGTCACACTAGCCACAAACCACTGTTTCCCAACGTGGGGCCCACGCCCTACAGGGGGCAATTGGATTGCTAAGGAGGGCAATTCGAAAATGGACTTGTCCAGAGTTTAAGTTAACTGTATAGCCGCTGTATATGTTAGGTAGACAAGAATTTTAGAAAGGCTTAGGTGGGGCATAGCACCAAAAAGGTTGGGAAACACTGCACTAAATTACTGTGGCGGTACGCTATATTTTTGTAAATATTAATTTAAGTTAAGTTTCGTTTTTTCTTTCTACCCTTTGTTCTATTGTCCTATTTTCTTCTAGAACTTTCTTATCTATTCCCTGTCCCTTGGGTGGTATGAGCAGTTCCTAGAAATTTGAGGAGCAAAGGTGTAAACAGGAGCCGGAGAAAAAAGAGAAGTGACATAGCAGGTCATTCGTAAACCGGGCGGCAGGGTGTACGGACGAGGTGAGAGTACTGGGAGTTGTATTTTCAATGACCGGATAGTTCAGAAATAAGTTCAGAAAAAAGATCCTGTTTTAAGGTCGTATTGACGACTGTAGAAGGAAAAATCCTAATTATTGAAGAAGAGAACTGGTCAGTTATAGGAGAAGGACATGTGTTATCCCACTCAACAGTACGCATAAAGAAACAAGCCAAAAAAAGGGACAAAACCCCAGATATCCCTATTTCTATCTTAACTACCATTTTTTGTCTTTTTAATTCTATCCCTTTTTCTGTTATTAGTGTTAAGTTAGTGTTTAAGGTTAGTTTTAAGGTTCTGGGTTATATTGTTGCGATTGGGATCTGTATTGTACACGTGCTTTGGATATAGCGAACTATTATTATTGCTGTAATTTCGCATGCTACTGTTTGTACCATGAAGTTGGAATCCCCCGAAATAGAATCTGTATAAAGATGTGAAATAGCTTAATTGGAAAATCATATCAACTTTTGTTACTTTATCCTGTCTGTCTTCTGTTATCCTGTGGTGAATTCTAATTTAGCACACTTTCACATTATAAACAAAAACACGTGCAGTGCAAATCAAAACATGTCACATTATTAATGCAAAGCATCAACTATTGGTCCAAGGTCACACGCACCGGCACCGACTGAGTATGAAAGTTGAGATCCGTATCCGCGGATCTAGACACTAATGATCCGTATCCATATCTGCGGATATACATTTTTAATGATCCGGCACATCACTAATAGTTAGTTAATTAGGGTCTTCAGCCTTTAAGTTTTCCATATCTGGTATTGATTTTAATAGTGTCTTGCATACATTATACTTCATCTGATAACAATTGAGTCATGCTAGTCATCTATTTAACTCTGTTCTCAAGAAAATTTTGAATTAAAATCACATGACTTCTGGTCCAGACTGGATGTTTGTATGTAGTTAATCAGGGCCTCCAGCCCTTAAGCTTTTCATATCTGGTCTCAATTTTCATCTATCTAACTCCATTCTTGAGATTGACAAAGGACAGACAACAGTGGAAATGTATAGATCTGCAATTTGAAAATTACAGCCAATTATATTAAATTATATCATCAGGTGATTGTGTATCTCGATGATTGGCATGGTTTCCCGAAATACTAGTGAGTTCCAATAAAACAAATTTTATATTATATTTAGGTGAATTTTGGGTTATTGTCACTGTTTATAAGATTACATTTTTTAATTAGATTAATTAAATTTTTAATAATTTATAATAGAAGTTTATTAATTGTTTCAATTTTAAGATATACTTTTTTTTAAAATTTCTAATAATTTATTGAAAACATTTATTACAGACATATGTGTTACATCATACTTTTTGTTTTAAGAAGTAATAAAGATAAAACTATTATAAATGTCATACGTTTAAATAATTTAATAAATAAGTTAAAATAAATGTATTTCACTTTTCTGATATTTGACATTTTAATTATTTAAAATTTCTAATTTGATTTGTAAAATATAAAGACACATATTTCTTAATTTATAAATTTCTTGATTTTTTTCATATAAGCAATATATTTTTATAAAATATAGAGAATTAATCACAAATAATATATTTTAATGTTTGTTTTAAAACTTACTAGACTCAAAGAGATGTTCACGGCAACTGTCCCAGGCAAACAAATTCAATTAGTGATCAGAAATACAGTTCACACAAAATCATAAACAGGTGTCAATTCCCAAGCCGACCAAATTGGAAACTGTCTCCATTTTCACTTTTTTGGAATACTGTGAGTTTTTATATTTTCAAATTTTTATTTAACTTTGGAGTAATGAAGTATAAATTTAGTGTGATCATTCTGTTTTATTAAGAAGTAGTATCATAAATATCATATTAAATTATTGTTTTTGATATTAAATTAAATGAATAGATATTAACAATTAAATATTAAATGAAAAAATTAAATTAAATTTAGATTATTAATTTAAATTTAAAGAAAGTTATATTTATTCAAAATTTTTGTTTTAGAGTTTTGCTCAAGTTCTAATTAGATCCAGCGTTGATTGTGATTATGATGTTAATTCAGGCCAAATGAAATTAGAAAAAGTCTCTTGCCATGAAAAACACATTCTTCTCCCACATTCATCTAAAAATACTGAAGTTTCAGTGCAAGCCAATATAAAGTATGAATCTTAAAAATATGTAAATGATAAGTTTCTGATAAGCTATACATGATTAAATTAAACAGAATTTAAAAGCTTTTTAAATTTTATATATTAGAAGCAAAATGTTCATTTGTATTTAATATTTTAGATATCATCTTACATTAGAATCAGCAAAATCAGCATTATTTAAACAGAGATATCAACTTAATGAGATGAGAGCTACTGGAATAGAAATGGAGTACGAAAAAATTGAAGAACCAACAGCACAGCCTCCAGATTTTCTACAAAATGCACAAGATATTTTGTCAAATTTAGTATTATTTAGTGAAGAGGAAGTACAAATAAGAGCTGCAGGTCTTTTTGATGAGCTTCTGTATCTTGTGAGACAATCAACAGATTTAATACCTTTCATTGATTCAGTGACTGCTTGTAATTTTATCAAAGGTGTACCAAAATGCAATAAAGTACAAAAAGTATGATTCCTAAATATTTATAATTTTAACAAATTAACCTTATAAAGATTTTAAAATTATATAATCTTTTGTGTATTTTTTTATTTAAAGCAATTAGCACTGCAATTTCTTAAAGATGCCATATCACAATGCAATACAGGACCTTGCATGAAAGGATTTAGACATCTAGTTGTTCGGGATCAAATACCTCGAATGTATTTGAATTTAGTTCTTATTTCATTGACAAATATACCTATTCCAAATCCAACTTATATTGAAGAAATTTTGGTAANCTTGCATAATTATCTATATTAAATGCTTACTTTCAGGTAGCCAACTGTTTAACTTTTCCAACAAAGGAACATTTTTGACCTGGTGGACAAAAACCTTGACATAAGCAATAGTTCTAATAAATACAGATATTTTTCTAACACTAATATAGTGTGGCCATCCAACCATGTTTCAAGAAAGAAAATAAATGTATCATAATCTTGAATATAAGACCAAAACAACAAAGATTTATTAACCACACCAGTACAGTTCCAAACTAGTGGGTTAACATGTACTTTTTACTCATTTTATTTCCAAATTCAAAAAACTACAGAAAATAAGTTTAGGTCTCTCTGATACTCTCTTCACCTGTCTAAACATAGCCAATGGTTAAATCAATTTTGAGAGAATTTTTAAATAAATCTAAAACAACAGAGCAAGTCAGATCCTTATTCTCACCATGAGACTCTTTAATACCTGAATAATAATAATAATAATAATATTTCATCTGCTGAAACACACCAACTACAAAAATTGCTTCTAATTGAGATTCAGAATTGTTCACAATATCATCTAAAGATCCTAAACCATGGTTGCCATCCTTTTCAGGTTTTCAATGCACATATCTGAATCAGCCAAAGTTCTATCTATATTAAACACCTACACTTGGATACACTTTAAATGCATTAGAAAATCATTCAAATTAAAGTTCAAATTACAATTCATTTTAATTAATGCAGCCATACTGTACTTTACTTCAAAATCTCCTTTCAATCCTAACAACTGCTCAATTTTAATATTTTCAAAATTAATTAATTTTCAATCTTAATAACATGCTTTCACTTTTCTCCCATCAGAGAATCTCTCAGTGAAAAAGTTTTCCATTTAGAAGCTGTAAATTCTGCATACATGGAAAAATGCAAAAAGTGTAAATCAAGTACAATGTGCAGTAATCCATCACAGTCAGTCACAGATAATCTCCCAAATAACCTGAATTAAAAATTAAGAGACAAATCAAAGATAATTCTTAAGTTAAGATAAAGATAACACACAAGATTATGAATAAAGTATCTCATTTTATCAAAGATAAATTGAAATTATTTGAATTAAAGGTTATTTTTATAATTAAAACATACATTAACTACTATCTCATCTTAATAACATGCTTTCACTTTTCTCCCATCAGAATCTAACAGAGAATCTCTCAGTGAAAAAGTTATAGTTAAAAAGTTAAAGTTATAGAAAATTAATTTTATTGAAAAATATGATTTTTTGTGTTTGGATATTAGTGATGATTGCAATGTAGAAGATGTAACATTCCCATCGGATTATACAACAGCTGACAAAAATGAATATCTTCTTACAGTTATAAAGGTAAGAATGAACTAGCCACTGTAGTTAATCTGCAGAATTAAGGTATAAAAATATGTAAAATTTGAAAACCTTTAGATTTATGTATAAGACATAAATTATTACTAGTTGGCCTATGGAAAAAATTTTCAGTGGGGGATTGGTGTGCTGGCTTAAAAGAGATACAAAATTAAATTTATTTATGTATTTTTGAAACAACCCCTATATTTTTTTCCCACATAGAAAATCTAAATAAATATATCGCACTTATATTTCTAATTTACATCTTAAGATTCTTTGATTTTTAAGAAAATAAATTAATGCAACAAAACAAAAAATTCAAAAAATTATCTTTTGAATTATTTGTTCAATTTCAACTTATAATTGTTTTGTATGTTTAGTTTGTGTTACTGTAAATTTCTTTATATGAAATTGTATTTAAGTGATTCAAATGTTAATGTTCAAAACTATTGCATGTCATTTACCAGATTAAACATTTTCAGTTTGAATTTCAGATCTGATTATTAGAATTCTTTTCCACAAAATAACATCTTAATCTAATGAACATAAATAACCTGAAACTTTTTATTATTTTTATTTTATTCAGTACAAGGTACAATAACTCTGTACTGGAGTTAAATTAAATAAAACAAAATTGAACATTATATAGAAATAAAAATTACAATAACTGTACAATATACAGATCAAAATATTACAGCAATTATGTAATCAGAGGGGCGGCACCTCTTTAGTGCCTCGTCAGGACTGACACCACTGTGTCTTCAGGATAAACACAGAAACTTCAACTTCGGAATTTTCGTGAGCGGTCACGTGAACGGGCGGTTGGATTCGGGATGGAGGAGGATTGAGAGACAGATCAGAAGTGAGTCACGCTGATACAAAGTTAACAACTAAAATAACCAATTTAATTCAACAAAAAAGAATACATAGCTCTAAGCTATTGAATAATGGTCACAAGAGAGAGTTTACAAGAAATCATGAGTTAGTATAGATACCTTTGATGCACTTAATTGTGCAGATTTCAAATTTATGGATCGCTGACTTTCATTCAGTCGGTTGGAGTGGTTGGGAAAGCTAGAGACCATTTACACAATGTTAGAATTAAAAACAAAGTAAATAAATAAATAAGGCAAAAAATATCTGAAAAAATTCAAAAAATATAAAATAAGTACAATGTCCAATAATTTGTCACAGCCAGTCACAGATAATCTCCCAAAGAAAAAAAGTCACATTGAACTAATAGCAAATATAACAGAACAATGAAGCAATGTCCCATAAAAATACAAACACAAAATTTATAAAAATCTTCCTTTACCATTGCCAAAACCTGAATATCCTTATTGGTTTCAAAAGGCCATTTGCCAATTAAATAATCACCTCAAGATATGCAAAACCCTTGCATAATTATCTATATTAAATGCTTACTTTCAGGTAGCCAACTGTTTAACTTTTCCAACAAAGGAACATTTTTGACCTGGTGGACAAAAACCTTGACATAAGCAATAGTTCTAATAAATACAGATATTTTTCTAACACTAATATAGTGTGGCCATCCAACCATGTTTCAAGAAAGAAAATAAATGTATCATAATCTTGAATATAAGACCAAAACAACAAAGATTTATTAACCACACCAGTACAGTTCCAAACTAGTGGGTTAACATGTACTTTTTACTCATTTTATTTCCAAATTCAAAAAACTACAGAAAATAAGTTTAGGTCTCTCTGATACTCTCTTCACCTGTCTAAACATAGCCAATGGTTAAATCAATTTTGAGAGAATTTTTAAATAAATCTAAAACAACAGAGCAAGTCAGATCCTTATTCTCACCATGAGACTCTTTAATACCTGAATAATAATAATAATAATAATATTTCATCTGCTGAAACACACCAACTACAAAAATTGCTTCTAATTGAGATTCAGAATTGTTCACAATATCATCTAAAGATCCTAAACCATGGTTGCCATCCTTTTCAGGTTTTCAATGCACATATCTGAATCAGCCAAAGTTCTATCTATATTAAACACCTACACTTGGATACACTTTAAATGCATTAGAAAATCATTCAAATTAAAGTTCAAATTACAATTCATTTTAATTAATGCAGCCATACTGTACTTTACTTCAAAATCTCCTTTCAATCCTAACAACTGCTCAATTTTAATATTTTCAAAATTAATTAATTTTCAATCTTAATAACATGCTTTCACTTTTCTCCCATCAGAGAATCTCTCAGTGAAAAAGTTTTCCATTTAGAAGCTGTAAATTCTGCATACATGGAAAAATGCAAAAAGTGTAAATCAAGTACAATGTGCAGTAATCCATCACAGTCAGTCACAGATAATCTCCCAAATAACCTGAATTAAAAATTAAGAGACAAATCAAAGATAATTCTTAAGTTAAGATAAAGATAACACACAAGATTATGAATAAAGTATCTCATTTTATCAAAGATAAATTGAAATTATTTGAATTAAAGGTTATTTTTATAATTAAAACATACATTAACTACTATCTCATCTTAATAACATGCTTTCACTTTTCTCCCATCAGAATCTAACAGAGAATCTCTCAGTGAAAAAGTTATAGTTAAAAAGTTAAAGTTATAGAAAATTAATTTTATTGAAAAATATGATTTTTTGTGTTTGGTTTCTAATAAAATGTATTTATTTTATGTAATTGATATTTTTAAATTTTAATAACAATATATTGTTCATATTTACAAATTACAGTTGTATGAACAATATAATAATTAAATTGTTTTAAAAGTTTTATATATGATTTTTAATAACTTTGTAATGAATTATATAATATTACAGTAAAAGATGAGCAATAATAGTATTTTATTATATTATAATAATATTTTATTATTTATATTTAGACAATTGGAAATATTGGTGATACTGCCAGAGTTGCTCATAATACAGTTGTTAAACAATTATATTCTTGTGCAGCTGGTAAAGAAACATCATTAGAAGTATCTGTGGCTGCTATTAAAGTAAGAATTTTATTATTATTGGAAGTAATTCAGAATTTCAATTTTTTTTAATTTTTGCATCAAATTAATTACATCTTAAAAGATTTGAAATTTGTAATTTATATTTACTTATAACAAGTTAATAACACTTAATATTTTTAATTTGTAAAATTTGTTTTAGATATTGATCAAGTTCAGATAAAAGAAATAGTAAACATTTGAAAAAAATAATATTAGATTAATAATTTTGATGGTTATTGTTGTTTAAAGTTTTGAATATTAGATAGTATTCTTTTTTTAAAATCTTTATATAATACAAAGGGCTTGGTAAAACTGTGTAAAATTCCAAATAATATTTAAAAACAAAAATAGTTATTTGATTGCTACTGTAAATTGATTACAGTTTGTTACAAATTAATAAAATAAAAAATAATAATAAAAATAAAATTTCATTTTATAATTTTAATTCTTATCAGTATCAGTTACTAATAATCTCATTTAAAGGTAGAANTAATAAATAATTAATAAAATAATAATTTATGTTAATTTCATAAAAACATATTTAATGAATTTTTAAATGAATAAATAACTAAAAATATTTGAAAAGTAAAAAACATTTTATAATTTATTTTTATCAGAATTGTTCTCTTCTATCAGTTAAATAAAGCTTCTGAAAATTCAATATATCAAGAATTAAAAAACATTTATGATTGTTTTAATTAATACCAATAGAATTTCCAAAAATGTTCTTGCATTTGATAAGATAGCAGTGGCGTGCAGTGACATTTAATGATAGAAAAGCTGTACCGGCCCTAGATAGAATCATTGGAAACGTTATACGATATTTTGGTGTGTAGCATCCAGAAGCTAAACTGCATGAGGTTGGTGCTCTGTAAAGTGCATGCGCAAATGCATATAATCTGGCTGCTTTACATGATTCAAATATATTTGCCATGGAAGCTGTCCCATATTCGACAATACAGTGCTTCCATTGGGAATATGCATATACGAATTTATATTCAAATATACAATAGCAATCTTATCTTGTGTAGAAATTTGTAATAAAATACATAATATGGTTATAATAAAATATTAATTTTAATTAATTCAAAGTATGTTAAAATATTAAAATAATCATACAATATGTATTTATATTTTAGAAAATACAAGGGAAGCAGTGTTTTGGCAGCTTCCATGAATGGCATGCCACTGCAAGATAGCTATTAAATCAAAAAAGACAAACATTCTGAAGCTTGTATAAAAGTAGAACACCATGAAAATCAAATAAAAAAATTAATTATTTAATAATAATAGTTGCTTTAAGATGACAGGTTTATTTAAGACTTGTGTAGTTTGGAATAACTATATTCAAAAAGACATTGTCTGAATTCACAAATTTTACATAAAATAAACTAGGCAACACCTGGGATTTTTTGCAATACTGCCTTGCTTTATATCATTTGATGATACCTAAAAATTTTTTCAATTATGAATTTTAGCGATTTATTTAACTCAAGCTGCTAATATTCAGCTTTAAAATAATTTTAGAAACAAGGTTAAAGCAATTTACAAATTTTTTTTTTTTTTTCATTTTTGACAATATCTACATGTTGCTTAACATAATGCTTTCACAACAGTGATAAAAATTTAATTGAAATTTTAATTACACTCAAATCTGAAAATTGAAAATTGACTATATTATGATGACATCTTGAGATAGTTTGTATTGTGTATTTATTGGATAAAGAGATACAGCTATAAAACTGCAATGTTTGTTTTTTTTTGTTTTGAAAATACAAAGCCGTAATTTTTTAAAACTATTTTTAATTCTTAGATCTCTTTTTAAAATTATCTCACTGAAACTACTTTAAAATACAGAGAATTTATCTTATCTTTAATAGACAATAGGCATATGGAAATAGGAAATGTACTAATATCAAGTTTACACCTTGATATTAGTACATTTCATTATAATTATCTCATTCCAATAATAATCCTTATTGGACCCAATTTATGGGCCTCTATTTGATAAACATTAATATATTTAGATTCAATAATACTAAAGTATGATGCAATAGAATTCAATAGAAAATAAATGCTTTTTAACAAAAATTGAAACTTCTGTAATTAGATGAATTTGAATTGAAGGAATTGAAAATAAGGAATATAAAATGCATAATTATCAATAATAATTTTAAATGCAGTAATTAATTTATTAATTTAATAATTAACCATTTTTTTAGGCAATGTACAGAATGAAACCAAATAATTACATCCACAAAAAACTTACTCATTTAATGAGAGATACTACTCGTGCAGTAGGAGTTCGATTAGCTGCTTATGATGTGTTAGTTAATTTATTTGATGATGATGATCTAGCAAAAGAAATAGCACTTTTATTAAGAGAAGAAAAAAGTATACAAGTAAAGTGCTACATTGCATCAGATGTCCAAATGATAGAACAAGAACATGTTGGATCAACTAAAACTGAGTACACCTATTTATTTAATGCTAACATTTCTTTTCTTTATAGAGTAATAATGATATAATTTTTTTCTCTTAGCACTTTTGCTGATAAATTAAAAGAACATTTTAAAGCAGAAGGAATTTATCTTGAAGATATTCGTTGTAGTCCTATTCATCATTCACGCTCATATCGAGACTCCTCTTTTTATGATTTCCACTTTTTACCAAAAGAAATGAGAGGCTTTGGATCAAAATATGAACATAAAGTGATATTTGAAACACTCAGTGCCTTACCATATTCTTCCACTTTTAATTATACAGTCCAACTTTTTAGCAAATATTATAATCTTTTTGAAACAGGCATAACTGCAAAAAGTATGTTCATTTGTTTAGCAAACATATTCTTAATAGTAATAAAATATATTAATAAAGTTTGTTTACTGTAGATTGGGAAGAATTTGGAATTTGGATTAGAAGACAGCTTTCAGATTCCAATATAAATGTTGGTCAATGGGTAATTACAAATTTCATTGAAGTTGTGAGAAAATTAGGAATAAAAGGACTCATTCCAGTAGTATCAAATTTTGGTGGTGAAGAATTATCATTTGTTTATCCTGATCAAAAAGTTGCAGATAATTTAAGAAAAGTAGTCAAACAATTTCTTGATGCTAATGTAAAACAAAAACCATCTCTAGAAATCTATTTAAAAATATTTGGTAAGTTATATTTTAAACAATATTAATTATTTTAATATTTTGCTTGAATTAATATTCAGTTTATAAATTCTGTAATTATTTTACATTTACTTTAATTATTTACCATTACAGTTTAGTAAAAGTTGTAGTAACATAGAAAACAGGCAGAAATAGTTAAATAAGATTTTGATTTTGAAACTTAAAGAAAATATTTTTCTAAGGATTTTTAGGAATGAAATATTTATATTTATAATAGTTTGTTAGCTCAATAGATTATATTGATTTTGATTTCCAAATGTAACATATTGATTCTTCAATAATTTTAAAAACTTTATGATTATTAAAATTACAGTAGAGCATCGATTATCCGACTCAATTGGGGACTGGGGTTGGTCAGATAACTGAAAAAATGGATAACCGAAAAATATGAAAAAATACATTATTAGTATAGTATATTAGTATATCCCATGTAATTAGTATATTAGTATATCACTATTAACCTACTTCGTGTTGAATTTTCATTGATGTTAAGCCTAGCAAAAATTTTTTTAAAATAATAATCGTTGCTATTGTATCGTTAAAAATTAGAAAATTAAGCCTCATTTAAATACTGGCTCCCTTTCATGGTCGAGCCATTGTTGCCAGCTAAAACACGTAAAAATAATATTAAAGTAGCCAAGACATAGCCAAATATTGTAGCGCCACATCACTAGCGGACATTTGAATTTGCCGACTAGAACGCGGTCAGTTAACCGA
>NW_019384449.1:714302-743936 GCF_000671375.1 Centruroides sculpturatus | reverse complement strand
TGTATTTTTATTAATTTTCTATTGGTATTTTTATCTTACATATAAATTATTTATATTTATTTATTTACGTTTATAGAAAGTATATAGCGGTACAGCATAGACCTCTGATTTTTATAAAGTGGAGAACTTATCCCAATCATTGCAGATGAGCCTGCATATCGGAAGTCTTTGCTGTACCACTGAAGAATCTCACAACAGGAATAAATACAAAGTACATTGGGGCCACTACAAGAATGCTTGCTAGCCACCTAGCAGAACACCAAGATGATGTAGTGAAGGAAAGGCATATCACCAAGCTTACAAAAAAGGTGCTTGAGCAGGGTTACAACCCACTATGGACCCAAGCAACAGTGCTCAAGTGCTGCAAAAATTGAAAATTTGTCTTTATATAGGAGTCTCTTCTCATGGCAATCACAGATGCATACAACACTCCCACTCTTGACCTGCCCAATGTATGGGTCATGCTGTATAAGCAATTAAACAACAATCCTCATCCACATTAATAGTGTAAATATGTTTTTAAGCTTTTATATGTACTGGAAAGTGAAAAAAAGACTGTGTTTCAGAGATATTGGCTTTACAGCAGTAGTTTGGACCTAACCCACTGTATTAGTGAGTCATGCCTTCATAAAGATAACTTGATTAGTAATATATTTTAAATTTCAACAATATGAAGATTGACCTCACATTAATCATATTGATCAATGGTAGTAAAATCAAATTAACTTCACAGTGATTAATTTGTTTTCTCATAAATCAAGAATGAAATTTGGATAGATAGTATGACAATAACTCATGAACTTCTCAAACATACAGAAGTGTTTTGTTTTTTATTTGTACAATATTTTATTCTGGGTGGCATATACAAGTATGTATGATAATTATTCATAACAACAATTCAGGAAATTATAAATTATGATAAAAAATTATTTCGAAGGTTATTAGTTAAAATCTGTGAGATTATAAAACAATAGTCATATGATTCTTGAAATTAAATTCCAGTTTTAACTTTGAAAATTTATAATCACTCCAAATTTTATTGTGTAAATAAGTTTAGTATTGATAAATTTTATAAACATGAAATCTATTTTAATCTTTTTATTACATAAATAAAATTTTCAAATTCTTATTTATTTTTGTTTATTTTTTATCTGTAACATTTTATTTTATTTATTTTTTGATTAATTTAGACATGAATTAAAATCAAATTAAAATAAAAAAATTGTTTAAATTTATTAATAATAGTAAATTAATTTATTTAAATTGATTATACTCAACAAAATAATGAAATCCATGAGCTACTGAAATGTATTCATTAATATAATATTATTTTAATAGGAAATGAACTTGCTTTTGTTACTCTCAATGGTATCTTCTCTTTTCTAACTACTCAATACCACTGGATTTCTAATCAGAACATTGGAGAATCACTACGTAAAGGTATAGAATATGATTATACACGCACTCTAAAAATAGGAGAATCATATCATCATGTACCTACATCCATGGGATTACCACTAACATGGGGAAGCAATGCCATAAATATAATTTCCCCTCGTATCAAAATTGATGCTACTGAAAATGTTGGGGACCAGACACAGCATCTCAATCTTGTTCATAGGTATGTTATTTGTGAAATAGGATATATGGGAATTTTACTATTAAGCAAGTATTTAAGGATATTTCTTTTTAATACTGGTAAATTATGGTAATATTCATTAAAAGTGTAAAGAACTTTTAATTATACAGGGTGGTTCATTTTAATTAATGCACTGGATTAACTCAAAAAACACACATTCTATAAAAAATTCATATAAAAAATAATTGTTTACTTTTTTATATAGAATCATAATATGCAATAAAAAAAATGGGGATACTCAATAGCCCCTGTAAAGTTTAACAATATATACCAATATTGTTAAATTTTACAGGGGCCATTGGTGTATTTTACTTAGTGCTACAATTGGTGAAAATGGAATTAATTTTATTTTCTTAAATGAGTATTTTATTGTATATTATGACTCTATATAAAAAAGTAAACAAGCTTTTGAAAACATTTTTTCTAAAAGATGCTCTTATTAGAAGTTATGAGTGTTTGAAGTTTTGTGTGTCTACCACAGTACCTTTACACATCTATGGATATCTGTGAAGTTCACTGAAGTAAAGAGGATAAATACTAAAAATTCATTAAGAAACTATTATTTGATGGAATCATTCTTTTTCTTCAAATAATGAATTGATACAAAAGTTTGTGCCACAGTGTGTTAAGGACATCAAGCTTGTGATAAAGAGATGTTGATCTTGATTCCACCAAATAATACCTTGTTTATTTTTTATGTAGAATCATAATATGCAATAAAAATTGGAGATACCATTTAAGAAAATGAAGTTTACCCTATTTTTGCCAATTGTAACATTATCTTGTAGTCTCTGTAAAATTTAACAATTTTGTTATAATGAATTTTTTTGTAGAATGTATACTTTTTGAGTTATTCAAATGGATTGATTAAAATGAACTATCCTGTATATATGCATTATTACTGATTAATTTTTGTTTCTTGTATTTAATATTTGTACAGTTTGTTCATATGATAATACTTATAAGAAAGAATTACTAATAATACTATTCTTTTTTATATTATACTTAATTTGTTAAAGATGTGTTAAACAGGCATATGTGAATATAAACCTTATTTATATAATGAAGATTTATATTCAAGTATATATATCTATAAAATTGTTATTCAATAAAAGCAAATTTCAAGAAAGAGAGGTAACTATTCCTCCTGGCCTTTTCCTGTGAATATCTTTGGACTGAAAGAGATTTTACTGTTATGTTATATATAAATTAGAACTAAATTTTGAGCCAACTTTTATATAACATAGAGAAATCCTTCTGTACAATAATTAAGGATCTGTATCCTTAATTATTGTATTATTAGCTTTTGTATCAGTTCATTATTTGAAGAAAAAGAATGATTCCATCAAATAATAATTTTTTAATAATTTTTTTTAATATTTTTCCTCTGTTCTTCAATGAACAGAAACAATTAAAACCTGCTTAAAGCAGTTTCAATTCTTTGTGTTCGCCTATTAATTCAAATTTTTTCAAGCAATAAAATGTTTTATTGCCTGAAAAATGGTATACTTAAATGTTATCTTAACACTTTGATATGAAAAATTTTGACATGTGAATATTGTATGTTAATAATGTTTTCATGTCATCCAACCTCTACATTAATCAATAGGATGACTATCATGCCAAAATATTGTATAATAAAATAAAGACACTGAGTTCAGTGTTACATGCATATGTTTCTTTTTTTTTATCGCAAGCACTTTCAATGAACTTATAGTCGTCATCATCAGGCGAATACAGAGATTTACCAAAAAATTAAACAGAAATAATCCGATGTAGAATAGAACACATAAAATATAAGTTGAAACTTTGTCAAAGCCATTAAGAACACAAAACAAATATTCAAATATAAATATTTAAATTGCGATAAAACAAAAAAAAAACGTATGCATGTAACGCTAAACTCAGTGTCTTTATTTTATTAAACCTCTACATTATTTATTCTGTTCTGGTTTATTTCACATCTTTGTCTTAGACTGTTAGCCTAACTGTACTGTAATTAATTATCAATTTAAAGTGTTTATTATTACAATTATGCCATTTCACACTATTTTCATTAATATGTTTAATGGCTTAACTTATGAGCTAGTAATAATTTTAATTTAAATATAATGAAGTCAATTAATGATAACAAACATCTGCATATGCATAAATCTTATATATATTATATAGAATTACTGTATATAGAAAATGCAAATATTACATACTATGGTTGTAGTGAAGATCTTAGTGAAGTTCTTTCCCAAACTCCGTCTTGTTGAGTTGGCTTCCCTGTATCACGATTTGATGTAGTGATCCATGTTCGATGGAAAGAACATATCCACACTCAAATTGATAATAATTACAGTTTATTTACAGATTCTATATGCAGAAGTACAAGTTCGAAAACATAATATAAACATAGGATTACAATGCATGGTGACTCATGTACTAGATTGGTTTTTGGAAACTGTTAAACTTTGGAGAGGCCTCAGTCAGCTTGTGGAGTTGGCTAAACTGCACGGTCAGTCTAATCTCCGCACTAACCTGTCCCTGAGATGTTTACCAGAAGAGAATACTCTCTACACTCAGCGGGTATCCCAAGTGCCTGAGACTACCGTGTATCAGTACACTCTTGCCCTTCTCTCCTCCTTTCTCGTTTGCCCTGCCATTTAAGGATTTTTTGGACGGGGACTTCCGACCAATCACAACCCCTTCTTGCTTGAACAGCTTACACTCAGGCCCGCCGTCATCTGATGAGAGTGGAGTTACATAAATGTCTGCCACTTGTTTACATTCAGTTGTTTACCATATGGCAAATGGTTTATCGTCTGATCACAGCTGGGTCCAATTGACAAAGTCGGCACTTCCTTTGTTTTCCCTCTGTTTACAAGTCAACACCTTACAAGTGGTATATTGCCTGACCACATGTGGGTCCAATTGACAAAGTCGTGCTTCTTTTGTTCCCTCTCTGCTAAAAGGTCAATACTTTCAGTTGTCATAAAAAATTACTGTTGAACAGCGAGTGAAAGGAGATTATCATGCAAAATTATTTTATAAAATTAAAATAATATTTAATATATACAGGATACTCTTCTTAATCTAAATCTGTGCTTATCTGAATTACATATTAATCCAAATAAATTTTGTTCATCTTCTACTATTTATGAAAGATTGAGGTCAATATTGGATGGGTGGGTGGGTAGTTTGTAATAATAAAGCTTATTAATGTTTTAAATTACACTTGAAAAATAAATTTATTTGTTACAGTTATTGTTATTCTGTAATTGATGAGTTGATTCTTGAATTCCCAACTGTTACAAAAATTGGACTCCGAGGAAATACCTCAACACATGCATCCTGGAATGCTGACCTTAAATTTCACCATTCTGAAGCTCATGATTTTCATGAAATTACATCAAAAGTGCCAGAAAAGAAACAAAAATATTTTGAATTATAGTAAGTTTAACTTTTAAAATAAATTAATCAAACTTTTTATTTTTAAAATTAATTAAAAAGCAAATACTATATTAGATTAATTAGGTAATACTGTTTAGCAGAAATAAATTTAGTACTTTGCATTATTTACAGTGGCATAAGTAACATCTTATATGAAGTAAGTAAAAATCTTAAGTATTATAAAGAGATGAATAAAATCTAAAGTCAATCCTAAGAAAAATGGTTCAGATTTCTTTCAGACAAACATTGTGTTTAATAATTACAAGCCTGATTATCAAATTTTAGAACTTCAACTAATTATCTATGCCACTGATCACTTAATTACTATACTCAATATATTTTTAATGTAATGTTAATTTATATTTAATATACATTTAACATGTCTTGTGTAGAAAAATTATTATAAGAAACTTTCAAAATTTGTAATTGCTAATTTACTTTCAATTTTAATGTATTTTCTATATAGTCGGAGAAATCAAGAAATATTTGGTGATAAAATTGAAGATATTCCTATTGATGAAAATTTTATAAAAGAACATGATGGATGTACTGGGAAGAACTTTAATGAAGTGGCCGGAGTGAAACTGTGCCATTATAAATATTATCCTAATCTTCCAGATGAATTAAAAACATCAACTTTCCTTTTTGGCAGAATTGAATCTAAATATTCTCTTGAAAAATATGACAGGTAATTTGTAAAAATGAAGTAGTTAAAAGTAGTTAAGAAGTATCTATATTTATGATGATAAAAGATTTTTATTAATTAGGCAATTTTGACAATCTTTTAAGTTATAATAAAATGGTATAATTCACAATTATATATATAGATATATATTAATATGTAATTATAACAATAAATTAAATTTTAAAACAATATTATGTATTTATCATATTGAAAATTTTTCAGCTTATCATCATCAAAATTTGATTATTAGTCAGTTTATTTACAGAGTTACTTAGCTTTGTTAAAATGGTGCAAACACACCAAATAATAGCTAACAGGGCTATAATTTAGTATTTGCACTACTATCTATAGATATTTTTTAATAAGGCTATCTAAATTGTTTCTGATAGTCAGCTTGCTTTGAAGGCACTTCTCTTGTCAGTTTATTTCAGCAGTCTGCTGCTTGTTTTTGTCTTACTGAACTAGCTATCTGCAATAGAATATTTCTCTTATGAATGCCAAAGCATGAGAGAATAGTTGACAATGAAAGTATGCAAATCTATTGGCCAAGCAAGAAGCTTCCTACCATATTATTAGACTTGAACCAGCTATTAATATTTCTTCAAGTAATTTTTTTCTGGAGCTGACAAAGACTGAACTATTTCTGGTCATTCAAAGCAGTGGAGAATAACTCATGGTCTAAAGCAAAGTAAGGCATTTTTGCTTAGCCTGTTTGTTGCAACTATGGATTTTCCAGCTTTTGGCAAAAATTATTTTTAGTTTTCGATTGATATTGTGACTGGTTTTGGTCACTTTAATAAATGTTTGTGCTGATTGAAACTTTATGAGTATGCAGAACTTTGCTTAGGTAGACATATTCATTTGAGTTATTGCTTTTTGAGCCTTTGTGACATCTCCCAGATTTCTTTTAGAGACCTACTATTTTTCTTCAAAGAGATCAGACTTCTGAAGTAATTTTATGAAAGTGCACAATTTATCTTTTAGATCAAAGTGATTATGACTTTTCCTCCACTTGTACAATGTACAATTTTTCATTTTCTTATCCAAATTGAATAATCCTGGTTCTATGAATTTCTTTGATGTGAATTTGCTTTCACAAATGCATTTCAAAGTTTTCTAATAAAAATAGGAAGTATGGAGTGACTTCATTCACACCATCTGTTTTTATCTGATTAATGGCATTTTGGGCAACTTAGTGGGTTTATTTTATTTTTTATCATAAAATTCCAGTGCAATCTTACAAGTTTATTCTTAATAGTTTATTTATTTTATGTCAGTTTTGTTTTCATTAAGTAATATAATATTTTGATGTAAAATGTACAGTATTATTACAACATTTTCATTGCTATCTACTACATATTAAAGAAAATACAGTTCATATACCATTCCTAATAGGAGTGATCTACAAACTTATATGTTGCATTACTGCTTACAAATATATTTATTAGATGTTTGTTATACCATATTCATATTGGAAACTTGTAACTAGAATTAATATTTAAACAGGATTTAATTAAATTACATTGCTGGAAACAAAGATAATTATTTGTTTTCACTACAAAATTTAAAGCAGTTTATTTTATTTTGCCATATTTTTTGAGCCATTGGTTCATAAAAGATTATATTACACTTAGTTCATTATAAATTATCAATCTTTTCTTTTAAAATATTTAAAATTTCTTTCTCAGACCAATTTTTAAATCAGTTTCTTCTTATTCAAAATATGTTCTATTAGTAATTTCTGCTATATTTTGAATATAAGACAGGATCTCAGAGAGAGCTTATGATGTCAGAAACTGACTTATGCTTGTTTTGGAAAGTGAACTAAGCTGATCCACTTTTTGAATTTAAATTGAATTAACACTTCAGTCAGTATTTTTTATATTATGTTGCATAAATTAATTTAATCATATAAGCTAGTGTTAATGAACAGGATATAGGAACAACAAAAGAAAGAAAAAAAAATTATTAAATGCCAGTTAAAAGACAATAGTATTCTTCATATTAAAGAAATTATTTTAATTTTGACTATTACTTTTGCCATTATTTGAATTTGAATTTTATTTTAATTTGAATACATTAAAATTTTTTTAATATAAAATAGACTCAACATTTATCAATTAAGTTTTCTAAATTTTGTCCAAAAAAAAAAAGTCAGTCAGTCCAACCAGTGTAAGTTGAAAGTTTACTACTTCACCTCAGTAGTTTTTTTGTATTTTATAAAATTAATTTTCTTCCTTTTTTTATATTTGAAAGTTTTCTTTATGTAAAAGTTCTAATCTTTTTCCTAATACATATTTCTGTTCATTAAGTATGACTATAAAAAAAATTATGAAAATAGAACTTGAAGTTAACATTACAAACAACAAAAAATCTTAGTTTGATCCTGTAACAAGATTTTAGTGCAAAAAACAAACTTGTTTTCTTGCATTAAAATCTTGTTGGTGGATTGAACTAAGATTGTATATTGTTTGTAAAGTTAAAATTTCATCAAGTTCTGTGAAATATATTAACTGCTCTTAATAGAACTCGAATAAAAGAATTATGTTCTTTTGTTGAAATCCTGTTCAAATTCTCTCTTTATCTCTGTTTTCAGTGTTTTTTAACATAATACTTTCAATTTTTTCTTTAGTATATTTTTAGGATTATAAGTATCTATCCTTTGTTTATGTTCTAGTTGACTTGCACACATTTCACACATACACACACACTAGTGTGGGGGTATGTGTGTGTGTGTGTGAAATTCAGTTTGACAATATAATTCAATAACTATCCCATTTTATCAGAAAACAGATATCTTTTTCTATATTTAAAACAGACTAAAATTTTACAGTTATTATACAAGATGTTCACTTTAACATTTATCCAGGGGCAAAAGAGATTTTTCCAGCATTGTATGAGTATATGCATATGATGCATTAGGTCTACTGCAGTGTTTACAATAAAATAAATTAATAGTTAAATTAAAATAAATTCATTTATTCACAACAGAGATGTATAAATTGTACTATAGTTCTGTGGCAATATGCAAATTTGATCCTGACAAATCATGTAGCATCATACATTTTCGACATCTCTATTAAAGAGCCATCATCATGCAATCTGACTAATTGGTTGAACACTGTGGTAATGCCTTTTACTAAAGAACAGTACTGAGAAATGATTATTTTTATGGGAAAACAAGAAAAAATGCATGAGAAGCAGCATACAGATTCCACAAATGCCTTCTACTTGTGGAATGCACTTGTGGAAGACCTATACATATGAGAATTCTGAACATAATATGTTACTTGATGTGAACCAGTAGCACAGTGTCATGTCATGTCATGTCTTACCATGACTTGTAAAGGGCGCATCAAGCGCAGCTCCCAAAAGCTTGGCTGTCCAATATATAAGCTGTGAAACCAAGGGCACCTTGCTCTTTTGGCCCTGTTCTGTACATACAAAGATATATGTTAAATAAATGTGTAATGTGTTAAGCCTTGTATCCATTTACTTCCTCAGACACTATTATTGGACTATTCTCAAGCTATTTAGTAAGATTCATGGGAATCTTACGCACAGTCAGAAGTCATAATCCAGTTTATGTAGATAAAATTCAAAATGAAAAAATTGTTACTTACTTTAACCAAGAGACTTGGATAAAGTTAGCATTAGCCAGATAATCCTAGCTTTATATGATTCACAAGCATTTGCATAACATATATCATAATCCATTATTTCGTACAACTTTTAATTGAAGAAATGTTTTAGATTAAGACTATTTGCAGTTTAACTAAGTATTAATGTAGAGTATTTCTAATTTGAAAATCTATGATTTTATCTTAAGTTAAATGTTTATAATTGGTTTTTCAATGCAATCCACGATGAAAGTGTAGGTTTAACTAGATTTTTGTTAGCTACTGCATATTCTGATAGTTTTACATATCAACAATGCAGTCATAAAATACATATCAGAAATTTGTCAAATTTCTACATATTTTTATTTCAGTTTTGACATTATAAGTGTCTTTATATTAAAGTAATTATCTTCAAATTAAAAAATATACAATTTAGTTTCTATTTAATTTATGTAAACTAAATATAAAGCTTTCAGAAATAAAACTAATTAATGAAAATTAAAAATTGTCAGACATAATTTTGATTTAATAAAAAAAACTTTTTATTTTCAGTGAATTAAAATATAGTACACTACAAATAACTACTCGGAACAATGAAAAAGGTTCATTTGAAATTAAACTGAAAAATAGTGCTCCAGGTTATTTTCAAAATTTCTTTTATTTATAAAAATATTAGACAATAATTCACTGTTTTAAATTATCTAATCAATGAAATTTTAAATAAATTTTAGGTTCAAAATATACAAGAGAATATAATATTGATCTAAAAGTAAATTCTGAAACTAAAGAATATAATCTTGGAGTAACTCATAAAGACTTTCCAGATTTTGCTCTTACTGCATATCGTACAAAAATTCACAATGATGATCATGTAGAAACTGGAGTAAAACATTATTGGCTATTACAGTGTCATGCTGATAAAAAATATGAAATGAAATACAATGTGAGTTACTTTTATTTTTAAATGAACTATTTTATATATTATTATTTATAGGTTAAAATGTAAAGGAGATACAGAGTATTTTCTTATCCACAGACTTTACTGTAGAAAAATAACTGTATGACTATATCTGTTGTAGCAATTTATGATTTTAAAAATTACACAAAATAACAAAATGATTCCAGTAATATCTCTCAAAAAATATACTTTACTGAATAAAAACAAAAAGCAAACATTTTTGATGATTTTAAAACATCATCATCAAGTTAAAAAGCAGTCAAACATATATGTGAAAATTTGAACATCTTTAAACAAAATGGGATAATTATTTTATTGGTGGAAAGTGCTGAGATCATAATGAGGTAAAACAAATACTATTTTAAAGATATGACTTAAATTATAGATTTACTTCAAAGATGGACTTCCATCTTTAGAAAATGTCTTGGAATCTCTGTAATTTATTGCAGAATTCCAAAAAATAGTTTTGTAAATTTCAAATTTCTTCAGATATTTCAGATTGGTCTAGTTCCTAATTGGGTGTTAGAAATGCCAAAGACCCTATTAACAGGTAACATTTACTGGGGTGTATTCTATCCCCATTATGGACAACAAGAAATGGATCTACATTGGAGCAACAGCTCAGTCTCTTAACATGAGTATCAAGGAGCACTGTTATTCTATCCTAAAGGGCATACCAACCACAGTATTAGTGACAATTTATATGCCTTTATGTCCTTAACTTAATAATTTAAACTTAAATCGTCAACTAGGACATATCTATTATTAGGACTTACTATACTGGATAACTGGTACTGCAAATTAAGTAAACAAAGTCACGAAAACAATCTTTATTTATCACCTAAACACATATACGATATCTTTGTGTTTTGAATATGGGACCAACAAGTCCAAAACACAAAGTTATCATGTATGTGTTCAGGTGATAAATAAAGACTGCTTTTGTGACTTTGTGTACTTAATTTGTAGTACCAGTTAGCCAGTATAGTAAGTCCTAATAATAGATATGTCCTAGTTGATGATTTAAGTTTAAATTATTACAATATTAGTGACATTTGCAACTGAAAATGATGTAAAGGTACTTCTCAATGTACAGGTTTTCCAATAGATTCTAAAATTTGGGATCTGAAATTATAAATTTAAAATGCCACTTTTGCAAAATGATCTCTCTGAAGATGAATCAAAAGACCCAGTAGACATGCACTTACTAATGCATCTTCCTAAACATTATATTCTTAAATAAAGCAGAATTTAAAAGATTTTAAAAAATTGAAGATTCAATTGTGAGAATACGGGTGAGGGAACTGAGCCCTCTAATCGTCGAGTTGGTAAAACACCCACTTTGTCTTTGGGATGGCTTTTTTCTGAGTGGCAAGGGGGTTGGGAAAGTTGACAAGTGTCCGTGTTTTGGAGTGACAGGAGACAGGTTTTTAACAGACAACAACAAGAATTTATTATATAAATAAACCTATGATACATAAAACTAAGCCTAAGTTAGATGCAGTTAAATGAGGTTACATATACACTCCTCTGGAGGGGATTGACAAAAGTTTCTAATCAGCTCTCATGCTGACCTAATGACCTAGCTCTGTCGCTATGTCCACTGAGAGAGAGTTTACAATAATCTTTAGATGCCTCAATCTTCATTGGTCAAATTAGATGACGTTTGTTCGATCGGAGAGAGAGGAATTCGAAGAGAACTGGCAGTTGTATGGTGGGTCTTCTTATCGTTGACTTGCATGAGCCAGGACAGTCCATTTGTGGAGGTCCACTGAACTTGGCACCTAGTCATTGGGCACTAATTAATCTATTCACCTCCTTTGGACATCGTATGGGACGACTGCCCAGAACTTCGGTGTCTCCACCTTTTATGCTTGATGCCTGGGAAAATGATCATGTGATCGACTATTGACATGTCGAAAGTTCACTCCCAGGTGCGTGCATAGGTTTCTTCCGATGATGTTTAATAGCAGCTGTCCCTCTTTCATAATTAAATGTTTTCCTTTTGCCATCTTGTCAAAATTCTTCTCCGTTTGTTTAGAGAGAATGTCGTCTGATCCCTTCTAGAGCAATGTTTTTTTTAATAACAATTGCATTAAGAAATTAAATTAAAAAGTCGTAATTTTGTGCAAAATTCGCTCATTCCTCCACTCAGGCCCGTAGATAGGCCTGCAGGCTCACACAATTATGAATTACAAACATTAAAATAAATCTTGTATAAATGTAGTAAAATTCAAATGTTATACTTTACAAAATTTTTTCAAACACTAAATTAATTGTTTTCTGTTTTGTATTATGTTAGAATTTTATTTCTTCTTAAAAAATTACATTTAATTGTCTTTGACAGAAATATAGATTTTATAAATCTACACCAACAGCATTTTATCTACAGATTTTAATCTCAATGTTTGACATTAAGTTTAAAATCTGACATTGTCAAACATTGAGATTAAAATCTGTAGGCATTTTGAAAAAATTTTACTACATCAAAAAATAATCAGAATTAAAAGAAATGTGAACTTGGATATTGCATCTAGAGATATTTTCATAATGAAGATTTAAAGTGATAGTTGCATGTAGCAGATAAATTATTTCTATTTTATAAGATTTGTATAACCATCAAATCTAAATTTAGATATTTTTATAAAAATTCAAATAGAAAATTGGATATAATTTTNTATAAATAAATAAATTATACATATGAAATATTGACTATACTGCTTTTTAAGGTACCAATCTTAATTTTTATTTTAAAAACATTTTTGACTCATTTTGAATCATTGAGCCATCTTCAGTTAAGAATAGTTATTGTAATAAAGATAACAATGTTTTTAAAATGGAATTAAGTTTTATAAGCTTAAAAAGCAGTATGATTGATACTTATTTAATTATGGTGCCAAGTTTTGTAAATCATAATTACAAATATCAATATTATAAATTTGCATTTTAACCATATAGATATGTAAGAATTTACGTGCAAATTTTTATTTGATAATGATATCTGATTTTGATAATAAATGAACATCATTTATGAATTTACAATAAAAATTATTTATTATTTTATTATTAACAAGGTAAGATACATCACTATAACATTTGGCTACATTTTTTATTATTTTAGGGATATATTTTGAAATTTTATATTTAGGTAAATGAGCAAACAGAATCAAAACCCATTCATCAAGGACACAAAGGACATCATAAACGTTCTGCAAAAAGTAAAGAATTTGCAGCTAGCACACGAGAAAGAACACTTGATTTTGAAACTCCTTATAATATTTATAGATGGAACTCTAAACTGTTTACTCATCATGGTATAAAAAAGGCTGAAGCTCTTTTAACATATGAAAAGTAATAATTTTATATATTTTTAAATACATTTATTAATTATAAAATAATTTAAAATAATTCTTTGGTCATTAATTAGCTTAGCAGATGGATGGAAGTGGCCAGCTAAATATCTTCCAGATTCAATGTGGGAAACAGATAAAAAAGCTTGGCTACATTTTGAAGGAGAATTGGAAATAGAAAAGGGAGAGTCGGACCGTTTCCATCGCCATTCAATTGGCAGACTTAGTTCTCCTAAGAGATCTGTTGAAATAGTGACTCATAAAATGAAAACACCTGAAAATCTTCATCTTCAGGCTAATGCTACTGTTCTAGAAAAACCAAGTGGTAAATTTTTGGTAAGCTAATGTAATTTTAATGTACTTCAATTATTTTAAATTTAACTTTAAATAAGTATATAATATATCTATTATCTTGTTAAAATTTTAATATTCTTACAACTGAATAGTAACAATTTGTTTTAAGTATGGATTTAATTATAGTTATATTAAGAATTTTAATTTAAATAATAATTTTAAAATTATTTTACGTCCTTTCATGTGAAAGATAAATGTATGTTTGAAAATGTTGATCACATTGTGACTTGTTTCTCCTATTGTGTCAGTGGATATATTAAGTAATATAATTAATTATATATAGTAGATACCTTTCATACATATTAGACTAATGAATGAAAAATTGACTAAATTTAGTACTGAAACAAACAATTTTGACTTCTTCAGTAACAATATTGAGAATATGAAATATTATAATTATAGACAAAACTAAGTATAAGATTCACAAATTGTGTATATTTACATATATAATATTATGATATATAAAATATTTCTAATATTATATATAAGGTTTTCATATAGAATGTTTTTTAACTATAAATTTCATCATTTTTAAGTAAGTACAGTACAATTTTCATAATCTGACATATCTGGTATTGAAACAGTATTGGATTAAGGAGATTGCTCAATTATTGGAAGTAAGATGAATTTAATGACACATAAATGAATTTGTCAGTGTAGAGTCACAAACGCAAGTTGGACTATTGATCAAAACATTCAAGTGTGCTGCTGTTGTAAGTAAGCATGTTGCAAGTTAAGTTCAGTGGGAAATTGAAGCAACTGTGGGAAATTTAGTGAAAGGTACAGAACTTTTGAGGGAAATTTTAGTGTACTGATTTTTATATTTATACTGTATTTTATTATAAGACATTGAATGTTTTTGAGCAGCCAAAGATGAAAAACCTGACATTCTTTAATACACTCCTTAAAAGTGAAATCATAATACCATGAAGGCATGCACATAGCCACATGAAAATTTCAGGACTGGTAGAGGTGACAGAGATATGCAAATGATTAAGTTTGTGTATACATTGGGTCATGTGGTACATTTGGACTAGAAAAACCAGCAGCCAGCTTGGGCCTTAAATGCTATTAGCAATAGTTCACAGCAGTCAAACTTTCGAAAAAACATAGAAAATGTCTGAGGCAACAGCGAGCTGAATACTACAGCTAATGGCTGGGGAACAAGACTGTGTCCTAGAGGTTTGCAACCTCAATTTGTCAATATATGCAGTTGCCACACATGTTAGGCACAACATGAGTACCATCCAGTGATGTGTGATGCAAAGGATGTAGTAACATCTGCAAACACACTGAAGATGGAGTGGATTGCACTGGCACATGACATAGCACACAGATTTGCCGAATAGCCCATTGAGACCTCTTTGCCACAGCACATGATGAACAAGTCCTGTTGCTGTCAATGAGTGCATCTGTATCCACCCAAAACCATTCACAACAGGTTGCATGAAGTCAGACTGCATGCATGGCAACCAGCAATGGGAGTTGAAATATCTTGGTGTCACTTTGGACAGGACTCTGTCATTAAAAACACATCTGATGAATCTTGCTGTCAAGGTCAATACCAGAAACAACATCCTCCAAAAGTTATGTGGAACTACATGGGGCTCTTCAGTCAGAGCCGGCCCTACCATAGGGCGAACGGAGCAGACGCTCCAGGCGCTAAGTCCTAGGGGGCGCCTCAGTGGTAAAGAAAATTAAAGGATATAAATTAAGGGCAACCAAGGGAGGCGCCATAATAGGATCTCGCTCCATCCTAAAACTTGCCTCGGGCCGGCACTGTCTTCAGTGTTTACCTTACGAATCTCTGCTCTTGGCTTAGTTTTCTCTGCAGCGGAATACTGTGCACCAGTATGGATGAACAGTGCTCACATTAAAAACTAGACACCCAATTAAATAATACCCTGCACATCATAACAGGTACTATTAATTTAAATCTACTCCTATTGATTGGTTACCTATTTTGAGTCATATCCTCCACCTGTACTCCGAAGGAATGATGCTCTGCTCAGGGAATATAGGAAAATATTGTGCAATCCACAACTTCCAATTCATCAGGATATCAATGACCTCAACATAAATCAACTTAAATCGAGACATTCTCTCTTTTAAGAGCTAAGTCCTTGAATTCCAGCAATTTCAACCTTACTGAATCTTGGAAAAGGCTATGGGTCGATGTCTCTCCAATGGAAAGTCAACAATTCCCTTGTATTGCAAAGCAAGCACCTGGTTTTGAGTTATCCATGAATTTTTAGAGTATGTTGAATAGAATCAGACAAAACATGGGATATGCAGAGACAATCTTTTTAAATGAAAAAATGTTGCATCCCCACAGTGTGATTGTGGTGCTGAAAGACAGACTATATGTCATATTTTGGAAGATAGTACAATAAGATTCTGTCTGGGAAACTGAGAGATTTCCTGATTGTGACTGAAAGTGCTCTGAACTATGTTTTTGATTTAGATTTACATTTGTAATTTGTGTTTTTTTGCTCTTTTTACTAACTAGATATGTAGCCATATGCTAAATAAATAAATAGCAATGGGAGTGCCATTAACTTCTTAGCATAGGGATGCATGCCTAGTATGATGTCCTCATCATTGCAACGTGATCACTGAATGGCATCAGGTAGTGCTTATGGATGAATCCTGCTTCTGTCTTTGGAGGAATGACAGCTGTGGACAGTTTGGAAGTATCCTGGGAAATGTTACATGCCAGCCATTTTTGTCGAGTGTCATGCCAGGCATCATGTTCAATCAGCAGACAGCCCTGTGCATATTTCTGGTAGTATGACAACAGAGTAGTATGTCACACAAATTGTGGGCCTGTAGTTCGGCCACTGGTGCAGGCCACATTTGGCACAGTGTTCCAGTAAGATAATGTCCTATCACATGTCAAACAGCAAACTTTCACCAATTTGAACAGAATTCACATCCTTCCCTGGCCAGCAGCCTTGCCAGATCTTTCTCCCATCAAACATTTGTGGGACCTCATCTGATGTGAAGTGTACTGAGGACCACCACCACATACTATGGACAACATGTGTGCCACAGTAGATGCAGCTTGGCAAAGGATACCTCAGGCAACTATTAATTGCTTCATCGATAGTATGCCTATATAACTGCCTCTGGAGCCATATTTATTACTGAATAAACAAGTATCTGTTATATATCTTTGTTCTTTTAATTGTTTGCTTAGCTCTTTCACCTCTACCAGTCCTGCAATATGCATATGGCTACGCACATTCCTTTGTGGTGTTGTGATTTCACTTTTGAGGAGTGCATTATGCCATATTTAGAAGGAAGATGTTCAAATTTAGTGGGAACTGCAGTTTTAACTAATGGGAAGCTTATATGTCAACAAGCTTCCCATTAGAGCATTTGGCAACAATGCCAGTAACTCTCAAGAGTCAACTAGTATTGGATTACTAAATATTTTCAAAATATCAAATGGCCAGATTACCAAGATTGTATTGTACTTTTGAAAGGTAGAGGAGAATTGTGTAATTTTTTCTCAGATCAAATTGTCTTCAGTATTGCAGTCAAAAATCAAAATAAAATTTGTACAACACATTAAAAGTATTGTTGAAAAGTTTGCAAATCTCAATCCTGAATAACTCATTGAAATAATTCACTTTCTGAATTAAAATTAATGCTGAATAATTTAGTATTGATAATTAATTATAAATGTATTTATAACAGTTTTCTTTGCTGTTAGGATTATTTCAAATGATTAAAATTTCAATAATGAAATGCTTCTGTAATTTGATTTTGTGTTTATAAAAAATTAAATCTTCAGAATAAGTTTGTTTTAAAATAATTTAAAGTGAAATTATTTAAAACTTATTTTAAAAATTATTTTAAATATATTATAATGTACTGTTAAAATCACTTCAGATAATCCAATTTTTGTTTTGATGTAGTCATTCATCAATGGATCATATCACCGATCAGAATTCAATGCTAGAGGAACCTGGAAACGTGCACATGAATTTAAACTTGTAATTCCAAGATATTCTTGGGATATTCAAGCAGAAAGAGAAATTAGTGATTCTGAAAGTTCTTCTTCAGCTGTGTATACTAGATATAGAATGGTTCCAAAAACTGAAGAAGGAAAATCATACGTAAGTACTACATTTATTTATTCTTTATTAAAGAATGAATAAGTGCAAAAAATTTTATTGATTATATGAAGACATAAAGTAACATTCCTCTTTAATAATAACTGTTTAGGTTGGTGTGCCAATTCAATTGGATAATTTTGATTTAGAAGAAGTACACATAAAATATAAAGGACATATGAAGCACAAACATGTAGAAAATCAGTTATTACCACAAAAACTGCGTGAAACTGATTACATCAGAAATAAAGATCAACGTTATCCAGGAGTTGAAACAGTCATAGATGCTTCCTTAAAGTTTCCAAATGAAAATAAAGAAGAATCAGTAACTGTAAAAGGCCATTTATTAAGGGTGTATGAAGATAAACCACGCTCATTTGACATTTTTGGAATGTAAGTAATATATATATGATATAAAATATACATTGATAGTGCAGGTTGCTCACATTTTATGCTGGTGATGCATTCCTGGAAGTGGCATAAACAATAAATACTTTTTCTGGAATAGATAGTGATGTGTTACAGACATCCATGAATAAATACAGGAAATCCTCATTAGTTCAAAATTCAGAAGAAAAATATTTGCAACATCAATTTTGAATTATCCATGATTTACATATTTCTCTATAACATGCCAAATGCCATGTAACTGATGTAATTTATTAAGCAAATAGAATATGGCTACTTATACAGAGCACTATTATCATTAGTTAATAATAATAGTATAAATAAACTGCAGGTAAACAGCACCTGTCTGGTGAGAACCTCATAGGTCCCAGATAGGTTTTATAAAAAGTAAAGCAGAATTCTTTGAAATGTAGTCCAAATTATTTTTAAAGTTGCCCAAAAAGTAGTAAGTTGTCCAAAAGTCTAAAACTCTACAAATATCTCAATTATCTACTTGTAGCCCAATCTTGCAATTCTGAAACCCAGCCATATTTTATGAGATAAGAAGAAAAACAAGGGTAGTCCATGGGTAAGGTAACATTTGGAAATGTGTTACTGTAAAAGCAGTCATATTGACCAGATTAGAGTTGTTCTTGGTCTGTTATTCTCTTATAGCATGGAGGTACTTCAATCTAAATGAACAAGTTAACATATGCCTACCACAGTTCAGACAGAATTTTCACTTCAAATTACAAAGTGGCCATATTTTGAACTAACTGAATTCCTTAACAATAAAAGTACAATTATGAACTAATGGGATTTCAAACTATCTGAGTTTGAATTAACAAGGATTCCTGTATATGAGTTATTGAAAGTGAAAGCAGTGTAAGTCACTTTTTGTCTATATTGAGAAATTGTAGTCGGTAAACAATGTAAATATTCCTATTTCTTTACAGCAAACATATAAATAATGTTGTCAGGAACCGAAAGTGAGCATCAACATAGTTACTTTTGCTTTCAATGGTTCATATATTTTTTCAATAATAACATGTTTAATACCAAAATTTTTCTAATACAAAGTAATTAATAATGTAAAAGCCATTGTGTGTGTGTGTGTGATTTCCATATAACTTCTGCAATTTTTGTCCAATTCAGATGGAATTTTGGTTATATTAGTTTTATGTTCTGATAGAAAGTATAGGCTACTTATTTTGTGGAAATATTAGCTATAGAATAAGCTTTTTATTGATTTAGGATTAGTAATTGCACTTATGTTGCAGTGACATTTGATCTCATTTAGTTCATTTTTAAATATTTTGGCAAATGGTATATTTTAAACTTACTTCATTAAATTTAAAATTTAAATTTTAAAAAAGATTGTTGCATTACGTTACTTCTATAACCAATCTTTTTAAAAATTTTTCTGTAGTGGCCACATGACATTCAATTATCCAATCAGAAGTAATGATATAATGATCCCATTATTTAGAAAGTGTTATTGCTCATCTAACTAATATACATACAATTCATCTTTGATTTATTAATGTGGGATTAAAAAGACTCACTATTTTGTCAAAAAAAGTTTAGAGGAAAACATAAGAGTAAAATTGGTTAACTCTATGTTTCTTTATCTCATTCAAAAACAATATTAAGGAATCTATTACTAAACAAAGACATTCATTCATTTCATTTCTTTCTTTATTAACGCACACAATGGTACATGCCGGGTTCCGCAGTGAGCACTACCCGGTGATAACAAATTACAATAATAAAGATACAGATAGATATAGGTGTTACAAAATACATAATTAATTATAATATAAAGGTAAAATACACAGGTGTAATAGGTACACAATACAATAACACAATACAATACAATACAGAAAACACTGACGATCGAGCGGTGTCTCGAAGATTGTGCTTGGTGCGATTTCAGNCTTTTAAAAAACATGAATTATGAATTTAATATATATAAATATATGATTAAATTAATTTAATATATATTAAATTCATAATTCATGTTTTTTAAGTGAAAAAAATGACCAAAAATTGTTACATTTATCTAATTAATATTTGCTTATAATTTAATATATATTAAATTTATAATTTCAACCATTATTTGAATATATGCATATATTCAAATAATTTTCTGACATTTTTTTCAATTATTCTTTTCTTCTTTCAGATCTCTCAAAATTATCATCATATAATCTATAAACACTGTTTAGCACTTTATTAAAAAATATTTCATTTTTCTTTATGAAAAATACTGTAAATAATAAAATTACATTATAAAATAAAATTTTTATCAAATTAAATGGTGACACACACAGATTAGTTTAATTCTAGAGAACAAATAGTTTAAGAGAGAGTAATATAAAAACAATAAAATTATTGTTAAATATAATTTATAAACAAGTCAGTGAAAATATGATGGATTCTTTCCATGTTTCTGAGAGAATTATTGTTAAATTTTTGAGCACAAGCTGTTCTAAAAACTGTTCTAATGTTTATTTTGATTACAAATCATTTTAATTAACTAAAAAAATTTTTAAAGCATATTTTTCATTATATCAGTCTTGATATAAATCGAAACATCTTATTTGAAATGCTTTAAGAACAAGACTTCTAAAGTGTAATTCTTAATATAATTACTATTTTGTAAGTTTTTTAGATTGATCTTATAATTCAAGCTAAATATTTTCACTTGAAATTTATCAGACTGTCACAATCCAAAGATATTTGATAAATATAGATACTGAAATATAAACATTAGTTTGTCTTAAATGTTACAATTTACAATTAATATTGCAGATTTAGAAACATTAATATTATGAAAAAGAATCTGAATTACATTGTATATAAGATATGATATTTAATTTTATACTGAAGGTAAAAAATTCTGAAGAATTATTTATCTTTAAGTTATAGAATATAATCAAAAGTCAAATTCTATAATATAGCTAGCCTTACATCTAAATCACTGGATTAATCATGTGATTTATGTTTAAGATTAAATTTAAAGAATAAGGAATTATCTTTTTATTGAAAAATATGTTTTATATTTTATAAAAGATAATAATTACAATTGTTTTATGTTGTTTTATGAATAATTTATAAAAATTTAAGTTATTATGATAACTATTATATTCTGTATTTTAAAATTTAAATATAATATTTTTCCTAATACTTGCATTAACATTTTTAATTTAATATTCTTTTATTAAAGTAACCACCAGACACCCGTAGGATCTGAATTATCACTTACAGGAGTTGATACATTAGCTAATATCCGAAGAGAAATTAAAACTGTGACAGGTTCTAAGCACGATTGGGTTAAAACTTTAGTAATGCATAATGATGCTATTTATCGTGGTAATGAGAAGAAAACTGACTATAATCTTAACCTTCTATGGGGTGAAAAGGAAAAGTGTGAATATATAGATCTGAAGCATGATTTCCAGTCTTCATTTTACAATTTTGATTCTACAATTCTATTAGAATGTAAACCAAGAACTAAAGCCTATAATTTGGAAATTAACATAAATACTAATTCACCTGAATGGGATATGCTTAATTCTAAGACTCGTCGTAAGTAATGTAGCCATTATTTTAAACTAAAATTTTAAAACTAAAGTTGTATTTACACTGCACATAAATGAAATAAGATATGGTGGAAACTTAATTATCTGAATTTGATGGATTCAGATAAATGAAATTTCAAACAATCCAAGAAACTTTCTTGTTTTTGTTTTGGGTATAATATCAAGCACTATACATTTAAAGTTTCATAAATGATCTTTTATTAAAGAAGGCATCAATATACAATATTGTCACAATCACTTTTTCACATTTAGTTAGTTCCCTGCATGTTGAAAATATTGGAACAATGCAAGATTAAGTTTATCAGAACCCACAATGAGAATACAGGACAGTAATGATTTCCAGTTATATGGAGAGTTGGAATGTTACACATTCTTTTTTTTTTTTAATCATTTTGGATAATATTTAGTTTGAGATAATTTGGTTTTGGATAATTGAGTTTCCATTGTATATGAAGTAATTTTGCCTAATTAAATTTATATAAAATATTATAGTATTACAAATGAAACATAATTCATAATTTTAAATGTGATTCATATTTGAATTCAAATTGAAAACTAAATAGAATTAATCAGTATTTTTAATTGGATCTAAATAGACCTGAAAATGAAATAACTGTTTTTAAGCAGTAAGTCTAATTAAAATCATTAAGCCAAAGAACATTTCTTCAATTCACTAGTCTTAAATTTTGCTTCGTTTATCTTATAATTTGATATTTAAATGTCTTGGTTTTCTTAATATAATAAATAATTAAGGTAAATTCAAATTAATCTGAAATACAGAGTATTCTAAAAGTAATGACCCTGCCTTTCCTACTTATTTTAAAAACAACGTTTTTAAAATAAGTAGGATTGTATTTAAATAATTCTCTTCTTAATAAAATATGTTAGTCTTAGCAAACCAATAGCCTCAAAATATTGATTCAAATGCCTTTTTCTGGATGCTGTTTGTTATTGATACCATATTCTTGTGTTTAGATCAAAATATGATTAAATATATTATAATATATTATATAGTATATTATATATATATATATACAAATTGAAAATAATGATAACTAATGGATGACTGAACAAAGCTATACATAGAAACTTATCTAAATATATGTTAATGGTCAGTATTTTAAATTGCTGTGTTGTCATCTTGGATATCAGATTACAATGCTTGTTGTTCAATATCCTCATCATGAGTTTCATTATTATTGGAATACTCTTTATATATAGATTTAAAGTATTAAAAATATTATTTATTAACTTTACTTTTCTTTGATTATTTTGTTTCAGAGGTATTCTATCTTGAACGTCATTTAGAAGGATGGGAAACAATGAATTTTAGTCACCCAGCTATTAATATAGATGCAGAAGGAAAAATTGGAATGGATTTTGAAGGTCCATTTTATGATAAGAAATATCATATAAAGAGCAAGGTATTATTAATAAATTCTTATCATCTATTATTAAAAATTTTACATATATTTCTGACTGATATGTAAAATTTACACATTTCTTAGAAATATTTATAAATAAACTTTCACATTTTATCCTATGAATCAAAAAAATATCTTCTACATTTTAATTTATTTTAATTTAATATAATTTCAAATAAAAATAAGAAAACAATATTTTAATGGAGAAATAATTAAATTTAAAACATAAAACATCTTAGTACTTTTAAGTTACAACACTCCTCAACAGCGATGCTGAAATATCAGGTTATAAAAATAAAATTTAGACATTTTGAATGAATTTTATTGACAAGTAACTTAACAATGATTACAATTAATCCTTGTAGATTATCACTATCAATATCAATCACATCTCACCACCTTAACTGCAAACTTTCAATCCCATGAGCATAGAATGACTGGGGGTTTTTCTTTGAAGAAAGTCTTGAGTATCATGTATTGTCATTGAACTACATACTGGTAATATGGTTCTGCAGGGTGCAAAATAGATGTTAATCAGTGCCAATTCTGGGCTGTAAGATGGATGAAGCAGAACCTCCTAGCCCAGACTGACCAGTCTCTCGAAGGTCATCTTTGCTCTATATGCTGGCATGTTGTCATGATAGTATTGGACTTTGTCAATTTTTGGATGAAGTTCTTTAATCTTGATGTACAAACCATCCAGTTGTTTGCAGTACAGCTCTTTGGTGATAGTGATATTAGTTGGAAGCAGCTTTATCATGATAACACCAAACAAATGCAGATCATGCCTTCTTCAGTAGTATCAACCCTTTGACATTTGCAATAGTTGGTTGACTTTTGTTCACCCATGAACACTTTACAGATGAGATTGTGAGCCTTCATTACATTGTGGCCACATTGGTGTTAGAGCAATAGTAAATGAATGTGTTCTAATGAATTTCATATTGTCAAAAATTGCTGATGTGTCTATTTCCAATGAAATATGTGATGAAATGCCCTTAGGTTACTCTACTTATATATCCACATTGAATGTCTCAAAACATTTTTTCAGTCATTTCTATAAAAAAATTGAAATTTGTAAATTTCAACTTTACAACCTGATAGATCTATTGTTATTGTATGATTGCAAATGCAAAAGTGTAAACAAAAAGCTATTGTTGAAGTTACAATAGAAGATTGTAGTAAGTACCATAATAGATCAATAATAAAATTAAAATTTCCATGATGTTGCTAATTGACCTGAATCTCTCAATTAATTATGTTGTTTTTAAGCTTCTTTCAAAAATCAAGAATGTTTCTTCTATACAGTGGATTTCTTCAGCTCTTAAAGTTTTAAGGACTTGCAGCATTGCCCCCCAGGAAACATGATTTTTTTATCCAGGGCATTTGTATTTTCTTTCCAACTTCTTAATGTCTCTGTGATACAATCTAATCTTCTCACAAGTGTTAGTTGATGCTACATACTCAAACAATTGATCCATCAATTTTTTGTAAATTGGAATTTTATAAACTCTGTTTTTACGCAAATGATTTACTTTCTCTTTATCATTCCTCAAAATATTAAAAATTGTTGGCATTTTCCATTTTATGGTGTGATTAATATACTTTGCAAGACATAATGGTTTGACTGTCAAGAGATTAGAAGGATAGAGAGCAAGTTCTCTCATTTCCATCAATCAGGAAACTTTTGTTTCATTTAGCATTGATTATAATAATTATTTAAAAATGCTATCAAGGATTCACACATTTTTTAATGTTTCTAGTTTCTGATTATAAATTTGATTTGAGATTTTCAAATTTCTAGTAACATCTTAGAATTGCATATTCTCCATCTTTCTCATAGATATTTGCAAAAAATTAATAACTAAAAAAAAGTGTGTATGTTTTCAAGACTTAAGAGAAAAAATTTATAAAAGTCATTTGTATAGTTCATCAGATATAAATATTTTAACTATACAGGGTGTCTCAGTTAAACGTTTCAGAACTTCTAAGATGGGTAGGGTGCATCCCGATGACTCAGAATCATATAGCAATGCAGGGTCGGAAATGCTTTTCTGAAGTGGTAGATGGCGTTGCACAAAAGTTCCGAGCATTCTTGCAGGAAATTGTCATTTCGCACAAGGAAGCAGAGTTAGCCGATATGCATTTGGTGTACGGGGCTGCAGATTGTAGTGGGCTAGCCACACAGTGCTTGTACGCAGAACAATATCCAATGAGGCATATTCCCAGCCATAATTTCTTTGCAAGCGTGCACCAGAGGTTAGCTGTTTCTGTGTACATCACCACTTCAGGAAAGCATTTCCGACCCTGCATTGCTATATGATTTCGAGTCGTCAGGATACACCCTACCTCTCTTAGAAGTTCTGAAATGTTTAACAGACACCCTGTATATGGATAATTTTGAAATGTCTTGCATACATATCAAGTTCCTAACCATATAATGTTATATTCTTTGTCAATACACAACAAACCTTAAATCAAAAAGCTATTTGTTTTTAACAGTCAAAATGTTTTTAAAATGATTTAATTTCTCATCATCAACCGCCTCAGGAAATATTCTATTTAGAACAACTTATTTTCAAACATCTTCAAATCTTTAAAATATTAAACTTGTTCTTTCTTTGTTCTCTTTTTTCTCTTTACATCTTGAGAAACTTTAGGCATTATTCACTGTATTATCCCCTCTGCATTTACTTTTCTCTAACACAAAACAACTTTTAAATCCTAAATCGCTCTTGATTATCTCTTTTTTAATTTCTTCTATTCTAAATTCTATGATAAATTTTTATGATTTTTTACAATTTTAATCCTTTTATTTTAAAGAAAATTCCGACTTTTATATTATTTATTACTTTCCTGGGAAATTTATTCATTATATACTCAATTTTTTTAAAATTCTATTTTAATACAATATTGATTTTGTTTATTTATATTTTGTATATAATTTGAAATTTATCAAATTATTCAAATTTATTATTTTACTTAAAAATATTGTATATTCACTGACAGACAGATGTATTGCCTAGTTATGAAATAACTTATTCGTCTAAACTCACAAGTACTCCATATATGGAATTAAATATTGAAGTTCCTGAAGATGGATTTAAGAATATTAAATACAGAACAGATATTGCAAGAGATGGAAGTGGATTTTCTATTGTAGGAACTCATGTTCATACAGTAAGCATTTAGTTATTTATGCAATTTTGATAAAGGTTAAAGAAAAAAATTAGAACCTTGTTTATAACTAAATATAATTATTAACTAATTAAAAGTATGCTTCAACAACATATAATCATATATTCATACTAATATACTTTAGTAATGTTTTATTATCCCAATAATTTAAAAATGTTTTAAAATAACCAAGTGTTGGGAAATTTTAGGATAAACCAGAAGAAGTAAAAGAAAATCTTGCATTTGCATTGAAATTATTATCACCTTTCACAATTTCACTCAAAGGATATGAAGATTTAAAATTTTCAATGGAAATAGCAGAGAAACTTCATCCTAGGCTTGTTCTTCTATCAGAAAAAATAGAAGCTATAGTGAAAGATCGCAATCATCCTATAAATGTTCTTATTAAATCTTTAAGAAAACAATCAAAGAAACAGGTATTTAATGAAATTTATTTTATATTGAACTGATTATATTTGGCATCTTATATAAATTTATGATACTGCAGGAAGAATTTTATAGAAATGCATTTGAAAAATTGAAAGAAAATAGAAAAGAAATCCGTGAACTGCTTTATCCATTTATACAACCAACTGTTGAAATGATTCGTAATATAAGAAGAGAAGCAGATGAACGTACAAAACAAGCACAAGATAATTATGAATCTTTTACAGTTGCAGGTAAATATAAGTATGCAAGAATTTCTTATATGATGATAATTTTTTATTTTTTAAAACGTTGAATAAATTTGCAAATTTCTATAAACATCAAATAGAATTATTTTAAAAATTTGTAAAAAAAAATAACAGCAGAAAATTTGAAAATTTAATGATAAAAATTTATAATGCCTGTATCAAATTATTTGTTTAGAAAAAAAAAAAAAAAGATTACTTTTACCAAATATATGATTTTTTTTCATTTTTGCCTATTAACATCTCTGAAGATGGGTTGTAGGAACCCAAAAATGCTAGTATGATAAAGATATAAACCTTGGAAATAGCAGGTTTTATTTATTTATTTTTTTAAGTAATATAAACATTTTGAGAAATAAAAATAGTCAAACAATATTGTAAAAAAAGAAAAATTTATAAAATTTACATTAAATTATTTATTAAATTTTATGTGAACTCATGACAAAGTAAAACATATTCTATCTTTGCAACTGAAGTCTTCAATAATCAAATTTATGTTTACATTTCAGGTTTATTTATTAAGGCTTATTAAGTAATGCTATATGGCATGTGACTATTACCTCAGCAATATAAACATAACATAAAACACATGACCAAAAATAAAAGCAATAAAATACATGTATAAAATTTATGAAATTTTTGTAATATATAAAAATTAAAATTATAAGGTAAAGATAAAACATGTGTGTATATAAATAAATTACAATGGTAAATTATAAATCATTCCTTTACTTAAATTTAAAATAAGTAAAATTAAAAAAATAAAAAGAACTTCATATTTAAAGTTGCTGTAAGAGCAGGGCCAACAAGAACTTGTATGATTGTATGAGGTCTGGGGGTAAAGCAGATAGAGTAGGCTTTTTTAGCCCTTTTTTTTTGAACAAATAAAATGTGTAAAATGTTTCTTATTATATGTTTGTCAACGTGGACATTAATTATTAACAGGACAATTATACTGGTGTTAAGCTTTTTACACAAAAATTGAGGAAAAAGTTCTTAAAGAAAACAGACTTTCTTTAAGAACTTTTTCCTCAATTCTTGTGTAAAAAGCTTAACACCAGTATAATTGTCCTGTTAATAATTAATGTCCACATTGACAAACATATAATAAGAAATTAAGTAAGGACAGTAAGGCAATAATAATGAGGGACTCTTTTGTTTATGTTGGTACCTGTAGTATCCATAATGCCACAATATCTTTTCTAAAGCTCTTGAATCATTTGGTAAAATCTTGAAACTTTCTCTACAGACATTTTCTATTTGTTCAAGTATTCTACTTTGAGAGAATTGAGTGTGTAAAAGACTATGGGGGGTACATAATTGACCTACCTAATAGGGGGTACCTACCCTAGAAAACCCGCTGTGCATCTCACTGAGCAGTTCCCAGTTCTGAGAGATTGGATCATATACATAGCATCCTATAAAATTGTTTGAAGCAGAAATGAGGTTTCTGCAATCTGTAATGCAAATATTTATCAGAATGACAAAGTTAATGCAAGAGGAAGCGTTTTTTACTCATATTTATATATTTATGAAATGTCATCTTTATTCTTAGCATGATGTGAATGTTTTTTAAACTTGAAGTAATTGCAGAGTTAAGTTATATGATAGACTTGAAAAGTATATGCTAAGTTATATGATAGACTTGAAAAATACATATAACATCCTGAAAATCATTGACTTTGGCCATGATGTGCAAAAGAAACTGGAATCTCTTTTTTGAAATAAAATAATTTCAGAGAGTGTAAAAATGAATTTTTTTTTTCTTGTGCAAAAGATTTCTACATTATGGCTGCATTCGAAGTACTGTTCATCTTGCAAATGAAAAGTAGACTGTTTTGTGATTTTTAGACACTGCATCTATCAGTAAAAGTGAATAATGGTCAATAGAAGATATATGCCAGATTGCATTTTTGTTAAAATATCTTCCTTATGAGGGTGTCGACAAAGTAGTAGACAAATGGAGAATATATCATACCAAGAAATACCAGAATCTTAGTTCCTGGAAAATAGCACATTTGATTCTAGTAAACTGTGTCCTGATGATGTCAGCTGTGATTACAACTCAAAGTCAGACATTAAAGTTTGATGACAAAAGGTTAAAGAGCACATGTTTATGTGCTATAGGAATATGTTGCTGCACTATTGGTTAAAATGTTTTATATAAAGAACCAGGCAGAATAC
>NW_019384449.1:684188-709577 GCF_000671375.1 Centruroides sculpturatus | reverse complement strand
TACATTCATTCATTCATTTCTTTATTAACGCACACAATGGTACATGCCGGGTTCCGCAGTGAGCACTACCCGGTGATAACAAATTACAATAATAAAGATACAGATAGATATAGGTGTTACAAAATACATAATTAATTATAATATAAAGGTAAAATACACAGGTGTAATAGGTACACAATACAATAACACAATACAATAACACAATACAATACACCTGTGTATTGTATTGTGTTATTGTATTGTGTTATTGTGTACTAAACAAAGACAGAAAGAAAACCTTTTATAAGATAATAGTGTTTACTCAGAATGTAGTGTATAAAGAAATTTTATAAAGAAAGATTTTAAAATAAAGGCCAACATATGTTTATGTGTGTATAAGTGAATTCTCTATAACTCCTACTATTTTTGTCCAATCCAAGTGAAATTTTTTTTGTTGCTCTTTATGTTACAACAGATAGTATGAACTATTTAATTTGTAGAAATTTAACAACTCTTCTTGAATTTCTTGAAACCTCTACTTTTCTCAATTCTTCAATCTCTACTTTCTCATAAAAAGTATTCCATCATGCTTGATGGAAGAATTTCTAGTAATAAATTAATAATACAAAAAGTATAACTTACTTATGTATAACCAAACTTGGCAGTGCCATTTTTATACTGCTAATGTTCTCATAAAGCAATAAGGCTTGATGCAACTTCAGTTCTGCAGTGATGGCCTGGTTGAGGGTCCATTGATGGTGGGCTAGGTGAAGATCATGCACATTTGTAAAATATGAATCCAAAGTTATTTGCTATGAGAATTACTTAATAAAGTACTAAGGCTTCATTTAAACTTCTCATTACAGTCACTTCACTCCTAGTCAGGGTCCATTTTGCAACTCTTCAGTCAATGAGTTGGCATTAGCAAGAAGTTGTTAAGGACTCAGTAGTTATTATCTTTACAACATACTCTGGTTCATCATCATTCATCTCCTCTGTTTGCCAGTCTAAATGTTCTACCAAATTTGCTAAATATTTGCATTTAGCATTGCATTTAGAAATATTCTACACATTGTGAAAACAGTATTTTTGAGATTTTTTGGGAAAAAATTTGAAACCAGCATTATTGTCAATCAGTGTAAATGAAACTGTTGTAAAGTGAGGATGGCTTGTATAACTAAAAATTTAAAAACAGTGAAAAATAGTATTAAATTAGTTTAGTTTAATTTTATATTTANCTAGAGAACAAATAGTTTAAGAGAGAGTAATATAAAAACAATAAAATTATTGTTAAATATAATTTATAAACAAGTCAGTGAAAATATGATGGATTCTTTCCATGTTTCTGAGAGAATTATTGTTAAATTTTTGAGCACAAGCTGTTCTAAAAACTGTTCTAATGTTTATTTTGATTACAAATCATTTTAATTAACTAAAAAAATTTTTAAAGCATATTTTTCATTATATCAGTCTTGATATAAATCGAAACATCTTATTTGAAATGCTTTAAGAACAAGACTTCTAAAGTGTAATTCTTAATATAATTACTATTTTGTAAGTTTTTTAGATTGATCTTATAATTCAAGCTAAATATTTTCACTTGAAATTTATCAGACTGTCACAATCCAAAGATATTTGATAAATATAGATACTGAAATATAAACATTAGTTTGTCTTAAATGTTACAATTTACAATTAATATTGCAGATTTAGAAACATTAATATTATGAAAAAGAATCTGAATTACATTGTATATAAGATATGATATTTAATTTTATACTGAAGGTAAAAAATTCTGAAGAATTATTTATCTTTAAGTTATAGAATATAATCAAAAGTCAAATTCTATAATATAGCTAGCCTTACATCTAAATCACTGGATTAATCATGTGATTTATGTTTAAGATTAAATTTAAAGAATAAGGAATTATCTTTTTATTGAAAAATATGTTTTATATTTTATAAAAGATAATAATTACAATTGTTTTATGTTGTTTTATGAATAATTTATAAAAATTTAAGTTATTATGATAACTATTATATTCTGTATTTTAAAATTTAAATATAATATTTTTCCTAATACTTGCATTAACATTTTTAATTTAATATTCTTTTATTAAAGTAACCACCAGACACCCGTAGGATCTGAATTATCACTTACAGGAGTTGATACATTAGCTAATATCCGAAGAGAAATTAAAACTGTGACAGGTTCTAAGCACGATTGGGTTAAAACTTTAGTAATGCATAATGATGCTATTTATCGTGGTAATGAGAAGAAAACTGACTATAATCTTAACCTTCTATGGGGTGAAAAGGAAAAGTGTGAATATATAGATCTGAAGCATGATTTCCAGTCTTCATTTTACAATTTTGATTCTACAATTCTATTAGAATGTAAACCAAGAACTAAAGCCTATAATTTGGAAATTAACATAAATACTAATTCACCTGAATGGGATATGCTTAATTCTAAGACTCGTCGTAAGTAATGTAGCCATTATTTTAAACTAAAATTTTAAAACTAAAGTTGTATTTACACTGCACATAAATGAAATAAGATATGGTGGAAACTTAATTATCTGAATTTGATGGATTCAGATAAATGAAATTTCAAACAATCCAAGAAACTTTCTTGTTTTTGTTTTGGGTATAATATCAAGCACTATACATTTAAAGTTTCATAAATGATCTTTTATTAAAGAAGGCATCAATATACAATATTGTCACAATCACTTTTTCACATTTAGTTAGTTCCCTGCATGTTGAAAATATTGGAACAATGCAAGATTAAGTTTATCAGAACCCACAATGAGAATACAGGACAGTAATGATTTCCAGTTATATGGAGAGTTGGAATGTTACACATTCTTTTTTTTTTTTAATCATTTTGGATAATATTTAGTTTGAGATAATTTGGTTTTGGATAATTGAGTTTCCATTGTATATGAAGTAATTTTGCCTAATTAAATTTATATAAAATATTATAGTATTACAAATGAAACATAATTCATAATTTTAAATGTGATTCATATTTGAATTCAAATTGAAAACTAAATAGAATTAATCAGTATTTTTAATTGGATCTAAATAGACCTGAAAATGAAATAACTGTTTTTAAGCAGTAAGTCTAATTAAAATCATTAAGCCAAAGAACATTTCTTCAATTCACTAGTCTTAAATTTTGCTTCGTTTATCTTATAATTTGATATTTAAATGTCTTGGTTTTCTTAATATAATAAATAATTAAGGTAAATTCAAATTAATCTGAAATACAGAGTATTCTAAAAGTAATGACCCTGCCTTTCCTACTTATTTTAAAAACAACGTTTTTAAAATAAGTAGGATTGTATTTAAATAATTCTCTTCTTAATAAAATATGTTAGTCTTAGCAAACCAATAGCCTCAAAATATTGATTCAAATGCCTTTTTCTGGATGCTGTTTGTTATTGATACCATATTCTTGTGTTTAGATCAAAATATGATTAAATATATTATAATATATTATATAGTATATTATATATATATATATACAAATTGAAAATAATGATAACTAATGGATGACTGAACAAAGCTATACATAGAAACTTATCTAAATATATGTTAATGGTCAGTATTTTAAATTGCTGTGTTGTCATCTTGGATATCAGATTACAATGCTTGTTGTTCAATATCCTCATCATGAGTTTCATTATTATTGGAATACTCTTTATATATAGATTTAAAGTATTAAAAATATTATTTATTAACTTTACTTTTCTTTGATTATTTTGTTTCAGAGGTATTCTATCTTGAACGTCATTTAGAAGGATGGGAAACAATGAATTTTAGTCACCCAGCTATTAATATAGATGCAGAAGGAAAAATTGGAATGGATTTTGAAGGTCCATTTTATGATAAGAAATATCATATAAAGAGCAAGGTATTATTAATAAATTCTTATCATCTATTATTAAAAATTTTACATATATTTCTGACTGATATGTAAAATTTACACATTTCTTAGAAATATTTATAAATAAACTTTCACATTTTATCCTATGAATCAAAAAAATATCTTCTACATTTTAATTTATTTTAATTTAATATAATTTCAAATAAAAATAAGAAAACAATATTTTAATGGAGAAATAATTAAATTTAAAACATAAAACATCTTAGTACTTTTAAGTTACAACACTCCTCAACAGCGATGCTGAAATATCAGGTTATAAAAATAAAATTTAGACATTTTGAATGAATTTTATTGACAAGTAACTTAACAATGATTACAATTAATCCTTGTAGATTATCACTATCAATATCAATCACATCTCACCACCTTAACTGCAAACTTTCAATCCCATGAGCATAGAATGACTGGGGGTTTTTCTTTGAAGAAAGTCTTGAGTATCATGTATTGTCATTGAACTACATACTGGTAATATGGTTCTGCAGGGTGCAAAATAGATGTTAATCAGTGCCAATTCTGGGCTGTAAGATGGATGAAGCAGAACCTCCTAGCCCAGACTGACCAGTCTCTCGAAGGTCATCTTTGCTCTATATGCTGGCATGTTGTCATGATAGTATTGGACTTTGTCAATTTTTGGATGAAGTTCTTTAATCTTGATGTACAAACCATCCAGTTGTTTGCAGTACAGCTCTTTGGTGATAGTGATATTAGTTGGAAGCAGCTTTATCATGATAACACCAAACAAATGCAGATCATGCCTTCTTCAGTAGTATCAACCCTTTGACATTTGCAATAGTTGGTTGACTTTTGTTCACCCATGAACACTTTACAGATGAGATTGTGAGCCTTCATTACATTGTGGCCACATTGGTGTTAGAGCAATAGTAAATGAATGTGTTCTAATGAATTTCATATTGTCAAAAATTGCTGATGTGTCTATTTCCAATGAAATATGTGATGAAATGCCCTTAGGTTACTCTACTTATATATCCACATTGAATGTCTCAAAACATTTTTTCAGTCATTTCTATAAAAAAATTGAAATTTGTAAATTTCAACTTTACAACCTGATAGATCTATTGTTATTGTATGATTGCAAATGCAAAAGTGTAAACAAAAAGCTATTGTTGAAGTTACAATAGAAGATTGTAGTAAGTACCATAATAGATCAATAATAAAATTAAAATTTCCATGATGTTGCTAATTGACCTGAATCTCTCAATTAATTATGTTGTTTTTAAGCTTCTTTCAAAAATCAAGAATGTTTCTTCTATACAGTGGATTTCTTCAGCTCTTAAAGTTTTAAGGACTTGCAGCATTGCCCCCCAGGAAACATGATTTTTTTATCCAGGGCATTTGTATTTTCTTTCCAACTTCTTAATGTCTCTGTGATACAATCTAATCTTCTCACAAGTGTTAGTTGATGCTACATACTCAAACAATTGATCCATCAATTTTTTGTAAATTGGAATTTTATAAACTCTGTTTTTACGCAAATGATTTACTTTCTCTTTATCATTCCTCAAAATATTAAAAATTGTTGGCATTTTCCATTTTATGGTGTGATTAATATACTTTGCAAGACATAATGGTTTGACTGTCAAGAGATTAGAAGGATAGAGAGCAAGTTCTCTCATTTCCATCAATCAGGAAACTTTTGTTTCATTTAGCATTGATTATAATAATTATTTAAAAATGCTATCAAGGATTCACACATTTTTTAATGTTTCTAGTTTCTGATTATAAATTTGATTTGAGATTTTCAAATTTCTAGTAACATCTTAGAATTGCATATTCTCCATCTTTCTCATAGATATTTGCAAAAAATTAATAACTAAAAAAAAGTGTGTATGTTTTCAAGACTTAAGAGAAAAAATTTATAAAAGTCATTTGTATAGTTCATCAGATATAAATATTTTAACTATACAGGGTGTCTCAGTTAAACGTTTCAGAACTTCTAAGAGGGGTAGGGTGCATCCCGATGACTCAGAATCATATAGCAATGCAGGGTCGGAAATGCTTTTCTGAAGTGGTAGATGGCGTTGCACAAAAGTTCCGAGCATTCTTGCAGGAAATTGTCATTTCGCACAAGGAAGCAGAGTTAGCCGATATGCATTTGGTGTACGGGGCTGCAGATTGTAGTGGGCTAGCCACACAGTGCTTGTACGCAGAACAATATCCAATGAGGCATATTCCCAGCCATAATTTCTTTGCAAGCGTGCACCAGAGGTTAGCTGTTTCTGTGTACATCACCACTTCAGGAAAGCATTTCCGACCCTGCATTGCTATATGATTTCGAGTCGTCAGGATACACCCTACCTCTCTTAGAAGTTCTGAAATGTTTAACAGACACCCTGTATATGGATAATTTTGAAATGTCTTGCATACATATCAAGTTCCTAACCATATAATGTTATATTCTTTGTCAATACACAACAAACCTTAAATCAAAAAGCTATTTGTTTTTAACAGTCAAAATGTTTTTAAAATGATTTAATTTCTCATCATCAACCGCCTCAGGAAATATTCTATTTAGAACAACTTATTTTCAAACATCTTCAAATCTTTAAAATATTAAACTTGTTCTTTCTTTGTTCTCTTTTTTCTCTTTACATCTTGAGAAACTTTAGGCATTATTCACTGTATTATCCCCTCTGCATTTACTTTTCTCTAACACAAAACAACTTTTAAATCCTAAATCGCTCTTGATTATCTCTTTTTTAATTTCTTCTATTCTAAATTCTATGATAAATTTTTATGATTTTTTACAATTTTAATCCTTTTATTTTAAAGAAAATTCCGACTTTTATATTATTTATTACTTTCCTGGGAAATTTATTCATTATATACTCAATTTTTTTAAAATTCTATTTTAATACAATATTGATTTTGTTTATTTATATTTTGTATATAATTTGAAATTTATCAAATTATTCAAATTTATTATTTTACTTAAAAATATTGTATATTCACTGACAGACAGATGTATTGCCTAGTTATGAAATAACTTATTCGTCTAAACTCACAAGTACTCCATATATGGAATTAAATATTGAAGTTCCTGAAGATGGATTTAAGAATATTAAATACAGAACAGATATTGCAAGAGATGGAAGTGGATTTTCTATTGTAGGAACTCATGTTCATACAGTAAGCATTTAGTTATTTATGCAATTTTGATAAAGGTTAAAGAAAAAAATTAGAACCTTGTTTATAACTAAATATAATTATTAACTAATTAAAAGTATGCTTCAACAACATATAATCATATATTCATACTAATATACTTTAGTAATGTTTTATTATCCCAATAATTTAAAAATGTTTTAAAATAACCAAGTGTTGGGAAATTTTAGGATAAACCAGAAGAAGTAAAAGAAAATCTTGCATTTGCATTGAAATTATTATCACCTTTCACAATTTCACTCAAAGGATATGAAGATTTAAAATTTTCAATGGAAATAGCAGAGAAACTTCATCCTAGGCTTGTTCTTCTATCAGAAAAAATAGAAGCTATAGTGAAAGATCGCAATCATCCTATAAATGTTCTTATTAAATCTTTAAGAAAACAATCAAAGAAACAGGTATTTAATGAAATTTATTTTATATTGAACTGATTATATTTGGCATCTTATATAAATTTATGATACTGCAGGAAGAATTTTATAGAAATGCATTTGAAAAATTGAAAGAAAATAGAAAAGAAATCCGTGAACTGCTTTATCCATTTATACAACCAACTGTTGAAATGATTCGTAATATAAGAAGAGAAGCAGATGAACGTACAAAACAAGCACAAGATAATTATGAATCTTTTACAGTTGCAGGTAAATATAAGTATGCAAGAATTTCTTATATGATGATAATTTTTTATTTTTTAAAACGTTGAATAAATTTGCAAATTTCTATAAACATCAAATAGAATTATTTTAAAAATTTGTAAAAAAAAATAACAGCAGAAAATTTGAAAATTTAATGATAAAAATTTATAATGCCTGTATCAAATTATTTGTTTAGAAAAAAAAAAAAAAAGATTACTTTTACCAAATATATGATTTTTTTTCATTTTTGCCTATTAACATCTCTGAAGATGGGTTGTAGGAACCCAAAAATGCTAGTATGATAAAGATATAAACCTTGGAAATAGCAGGTTTTATTTATTTATTTTTTTAAGTAATATAAACATTTTGAGAAATAAAAATAGTCAAACAATATTGTAAAAAAAGAAAAATTTATAAAATTTACATTAAATTATTTATTAAATTTTATGTGAACTCATGACAAAGTAAAACATATTCTATCTTTGCAACTGAAGTCTTCAATAATCAAATTTATGTTTACATTTCAGGTTTATTTATTAAGGCTTATTAAGTAATGCTATATGGCATGTGACTATTACCTCAGCAATATAAACATAACATAAAACACATGACCAAAAATAAAAGCAATAAAATACATGTATAAAATTTATGAAATTTTTGTAATATATAAAAATTAAAATTATAAGGTAAAGATAAAACATGTGTGTATATAAATAAATTACAATGGTAAATTATAAATCATTCCTTTACTTAAATTTAAAATAAGTAAAATTAAAAAAATAAAAAGAACTTCATATTTAAAGTTGCTGTAAGAGCAGGGCCAACAAGAACTTGTATGATTGTATGAGGTCTGGGGGTAAAGCAGATAGAGTAGGCTTTTTTAGCCCTTTTTTTTTGAACAAATAAAATGTGTAAAATGTTTCTTATTATATGTTTGTCAACGTGGACATTAATTATTAACAGGACAATTATACTGGTGTTAAGCTTTTTACACAAAAATTGAGGAAAACGTTCTTAAAGAAAACAGACTTTCTTTAAGAACTTTTTCCTCAATTCTTGTGTAAAAAGCTTAACACCAGTATAATTGTCCTGTTAATAATTAATGTCCACATTGACAAACATATAATAAGAAATTAAACAAGGACAGTAAGGCAATAATAATAATGTAAAATGTTTATTTATTAATAAAAAGCAATCTTAAAGATTTCATTTTCTGTTATAAAAATAACATTAATTTTATATTAATAATCTACCACTATGAGGACCCTAAATTTTCTCTGGGTCCAGGAAAAAATTTTAATTTTCCTTCCTCTCAATGGTGCCGTGTAAAACATGATAATAAAAGAACAGCTGTCTATATCAGTGGTTCCCAACTTATTTTAATTAATTAATTACAGAACCCTTTTCATATTAATAAAATGTTTTGAAACCTGACAATTTTTACTGATTATAAATAAAAATAACAAATCAAAAATAATTTTTTAACATACAAAAAAACAGATTAATAATTGAAAAGCAAATGATATTAATTTAAACTACTAATTAATGTGAAGGATTAATTTTTGTAGATGATTTCATCAGCACATGTAGTAAGAATTCAACTGAGAGAATCAAATGCATTTGATTTTTTTGCATATCTTTAAATAAACACTCATTGCGTCTAATATGGGAGAATCAAATACAAGATTTGATTCTCCCATATTAGACTCAATAAGTTTTATTTTCCACAAATGTGAGTCTGTGCATAGGTTCCTATTCCTATGAAATATTAATTTTTGAAAATTTATAAATTTTTCATACATTCAATATTTTAAACTGTTAATTAAAGCTCAAAAACTAATTTTATTACAGAACTTCAAATTTTATCACCAGAACCCTATGGTTCCTTATAACACAAGTTAAGAACTGCTAGTCTATACAAAGAAAGACAAAAATTAGGAAGTGCAAGATAAATTTTGAGTTGATCTAGGAGGAACACAGATAAAAGTATTTAGTGAAGAATATAATCCATTTAAGTACCTATAAAAAAATAGTTGATCAAAATAATTAATGTGAGGAGAGTTTTGAGAATCCCAATCTTATTTGTACCATCTCATTTGAGTTGGTGTAAGACAGATGACCTAGCATGCTAAGCAAAAGAGCATTTGAAATTTTGTTAAGAAATGGAGCTGCTACTGACCATACAGGCAGCCAGGAATTGAAAATTAGTGAAAATTGAGGACAAAATTAGATGATAGTGATATCACAAGATTCCTATTGATCCAAAAAATAATTGTTACACAATCACTCACCACACCCGGATATAGTTAATCACATATTCTGAACCAATTATGATGTGTAGATGACAAAAACAAACAAGTCTTCTGAGTCCTTCATCAGGGTTTTTAATGTTTCCTCAATGGATCTTTGGAATAAAATTCAAACAAGAGTTTGAATATAAGTTTGAAAAATTATTAAAACTATGTTGCACCTGCACAGAGTTGCCCTACCAAGACTCAATGAATGGTTAATCTGTTTCATCAATCAACTCTTGCCAGGCCATTGACAAAACTATTTCCTCTTTATAATTTATGTATGTATATGTAAAACTGGATTTAGAAGTGTGCACCACCTCCAACCATCTGAGGTGTTCTGTGGGGGGCATAGTGAGGATGAGTTTGGCCTGGTGAAAGTTTGCTACAGTGTCCAGATCTGTTGCATATGTAGAGATGGTTTTGTCAATGGCCTGGCAAGAGTTGATTGGCAACATGGACTAACCATTCATTGAGTCCCAGCAGAGTGACTCTCTGCACAGGAGCGACATGGTTTTAATAATTTTTCAAACTTATATTCGAACTCTTGTTTGAATTTTATTCCAAAACGAAGATCCATCGAGGAAACATTAAAAACGCTGATGAAAGACTCAGAAGGGGTTCAAAAACATTCATTTTTGTTTGTTTTTGTCATCTACACACTGTAATTGGTTCAGAATACATGATTAATAATTGTTACAGTATATCACTCAATCACATGCAACATTGAATAGCAAGCAAAAGGTTTATTTAAGAGGAAAAACTAATGTTTTTGATCAATTTTAATCGTCTTCATTGGGTTAATATTCTAAATATTGAATTAAAAATTTTGTAAATTGTTCAATTGCTTCCTATTCATTACAATAGAAGCTACCATAGCTTTAACTAGAGAGGTAATATGCAAAAAATGAACCTAAGCATGATAAATTTAAAATAGCGTCAGACTTCTTGGACATTATAATAGTCAACTCGTATTTCAGCTGGAATAAACCATTTTATAAGCAAGAAATAGGAGTGCTAATGAGTTACCAGTATCAGGCAACCTAACAGAAAATAGTGGGAGATTGGGTGGAAGCACCAGTGGCAAAGAAATACAAAAATAATGCAAGCAATTATTTATTGTGACACCATCACAACACTGGGCTACAATTTTAACCATATTTTTAATGTATTTAATTTAAAATATACATGACTATTGTTAACAGGAAATGTATGATGTACAGGGGCAAGACAATACTAAAATCAAAGCCTATATTTTAAATTTATTTAATTTAAAATTTAGGCTTTGATTTTAGTACTGACTTACCCCTGTACATCATACTTTTCCTGTTAGCAATAAAGTCATGTATCATCTATCTAACTCCATTCTGGAAAAATTTTTTTAATTGAAATAACATGACTTTCAGTCCAAACCAGAAGTTTTTCAAGTTAATTGGAGCCTCCTGTCCCTAAATTTCCATATCTGGTCTCGACTTTCATCTATCTAACTGTTTTGAGATTAAGGAAGGACAGACAGGTGCCAATGGGAATTAATAGGCTTGCAATTTGAAAATTGCAGCCAATTAAACTAATTTGAACACACATTAATGATTTAATTATTATTTGAAACAGTGACCTCTCAATAAAGGACTTCATCAAAACATTCAACACAAATAAAGCAGGCATTACTCTCAAAATGGATCAGAAAAGTTCATCAGAAGTGAACTTTTTGAATGTAACATTTTTGTATCAAAAAAGCAATATTGTACTAAAGTGTACAGAAAACCAGATAACATTGGTGCATATATTCACTGGTACTCCATGATTCCATAGCTCATAAGGTGGCAGCATATAGAACCCTACTGAAAAGAACAGTCACTCACTCAACCTACAGTTGGCACAGGAAACAAGATCATGTTTATAATCAATGCAGCATGTTTGCATAGGGCTCACAAAAAGTGATATAGGGAGTTGGTAAAACTTATCTAAATCAAACAGATAGACATAAAAGGCAATCTACAATTGAAATAAAAAATAAAGAAGTTAAAAAACATTGCATAGCGTCAGGCAAAACTATAACAGGGATGATAACACTGCTAGTGAAAAAATAAATCCAAGTAATGATTAAAATATTTCTCTTGATCATACAGATAATCAGAACAGAGAGTGGCATAAGTTAAAAAGCTGGGAATCTATGTGATCAGATTAAGCAAACTGAGTAACAAATTTTTCTACATAGGCTCCATTTACAGATCAGTGAGTCTCAGTCAAAGAGTATTTTGAATCCATTATCTGATACCCCATGAACAGCATGATCTTAATGTAATGGGTCCTAGAGAAAGAAGTAGAAGTATGTTGGAAGCAACCCATAGTACTTAGAAGCTGGTAGGACATTAAGAATATAAGAGTTCTGGAACAATGTTTCATTTACATCTTTTGTTCCAAAACATTGTTCCAAAAATGTTACATTCAAAAAGCATCAAAACATCATTAATGCATAAGACTTGAAAAACTGAAAACCAGATGGATGGGAGTACTAGAAACAAGAAATTGGGAGGATATAGTTAACACTTGCAGACAGAAAAATGAAAGAGGCAGTTTGATATAAGTGTGAAAAATTAATATTTCTAGCTGATCTAAGATGTTAATACTGTATATGTGTGGGATTTGATTTTAACAAATTAGAATGAAAATGTATTGTTTGACCCATCAAAAACAATATAAAATGTTCAAATTCAGTTGGAAAATTGACTTATATTTATTAAGAAGCTGAAGCTGTCTAAAACAGAACAAAAATGTTCCTTTGTAGTAAATTTAAATAGTTGGCTACCTGAAATTAAGCATTTAATACAAATAATTTTTAAACACAAAATCTATGGGTTATCGTCATGAAATTATAGTATGTATATATACTGTACATAAATACATATATATGTTTTTGATCTTGAGGTAATTTTTAAACATTAAGAAAAAATAGTTATAACTTAAACTTATATTTGTATTTTTACAGCAAATGCTTTCAGAAACATTGACTATCAAGGGTATGCCAATAAAGCAGTCACACGGATTCCTCAAGAATCCATTGAAGCTATTAAATCCTACCTTACAAGTCGTGAAAATAACATTGTAAAGTACCAATATACTGGTCCCCATCCATTCTATTGGCAAAATCTGTTCCAGGTAAATATATTTCAGAAATTTATAGTTAACAAAATGTTTACATAATAATTTCTTTAAAATTTATTCTTAAGAGTGCAGTTTTTTTTATTAATGAAACTGATGAATGATCACAGTTAATGGTTTTCAAATAGTTCATTAATTTTATATTGTTTAAATTAATCATTTTCCTTTAGTACAATTAGAATATCTTTTCATAATGTGTTTTTCATTATTTATATATTCATTTTTTTTAATGATATAAATGACATTTTGAAATTAATTTAAGCTGTATTGATTTTCCAATTTGTTTATCTACAGACATAAATACAATAATTTAGTGATACTTTCTCTTCATATCTACAGTACATGTTATAGAAATTATGCTATAATGAAATTAAAGAAAGAAAAAATATTCACCAATGTTTTATCATTTTTTTTTTATATACATTATGCAAGTATAAAGGGATTTATTGCAGAATAGTTGACAAAGTGACAGAAAGACATTTAAAAAAAGAACAATTTTGCTAAGAATATTATGAAGTAATTCAAATATATCATGCATTATATTTATAGAATTGTGATAATGGCTGCAAAATGAGAATTACAAAGGTACATTAATAAATAATAATATCTATTTCGCATAAAGTATAACAGTTCTTTGGCATACCAGTTATTCACAGTCCCAGTATACAAGTTTACAAAATATATGCCGTACAAAAGTTGAGAGAATGAGCAGTTATTAACACTATTCTCGCGACACCAATAATTACCGAATATTTTATAACAAATATAAAACAAACTACAGAACAACTAAATGCTTACAACTAACTAAATCTAAGAAAGAAGGAAATCAGTAGACGGAAAAAGACAATAGAAGTAAGGATAGGTGAAAGTGGGTACCCAATTGTCAATGGTGATCTTGTGGTGATGAAAATTCCAAATCGTTTCCTTTCTTGGAGATGATGGATAAATTCTGAGTTTCATCAAATTCACTTTGATGGTGATTGGGGTGGGAGTCTTTATGATTTCTTTTTACCAAATTTACCTTGATTCTTGCTTAGGCCTCCTTTTGTCTCTATTTGCTGCCAAAAATGAACTAGAGAGTACTCTTCTTATGTCCAACCTTTTCAATGTCCCAGCAAAGAATGTCCCTTGTCTTTCTGTTAAGCCCTAGGCTTCCTTCCTTCCCTTTGTTCAACAGGATTAGTCACCACCACACAAGAATAAAGGGTTGAGAAAGAATTTTCTGGAAGGGACAGACAATAGAAGGAAGAAAGAAGGGAACTTATATAAAAATTAAAATAAAGTCTATATAAAATATGGCATACAGTCACAGAATAAATAAATCCTTAGTTTGGTTTTAAACCAAGCTAAAACTTTCTTTCAACATCCAGAAATTTCTGGAAATAAGAGAATAATGCATTGGTCTGTAAAGAAACTATGTGGGACACTAATGTAACCATGGATTTTATAGTGTTATTTCCTAAACAAGAAGAAATATGAATCCTTTTTGACTTGTTCAATATGTTGTTACTTTTCAAAATATGTTGTTAATACATAACTTTAATAAAGTTTATGTTTTTATAGATTGTTAATTCATATCAATTTGGGATTAAATATAGTTAAAATGTTTTCTTTGCATCTCCTTACAATAAATTTGCGTCTAAAATGCTCATTAAAATAAAGGCTTTGGAGATTCACAGAGTAAATATTTCTGAAACCAAATCCAAATCATCAGATCATTCATTCAAAAATGATTCAAAAAGAAAAGTTTTTTAAAGTTAAACAACAACAAAGTTAAACAAATCTAACATTTTCTTTTAATATGGTGTGTAGAGAAATATTGTTTTGTTAAAGTAGGATTGATTAATCTAGCAATTTCAAGATTTATGCCTATTGTATATTATTGTTTAAAAATATATTATTTAATATTCTTACTCTTTTATTTCTTAGGTTCCTCAACCATGGGAAGGAACTTATAGAAGTCCAGTTTTCTATCTCTTACCTCATTTAAATAAAGAAATTCTTTTTAAAAGGAGATATATAGTATCACCAATTCATAAAACAGCTATGATATTTGGTACAAGCCATATGTATACTTTTGATGGAAAAATGTATGAATTTCCAGATTTTCCAGGTTCAGACTGTACTTATATGTTGGCTCATGATGTCAGAGAATCAACATTCTCTGTTCTTTTATCTGAACAAAAACTTCATATATTATTCCCTGAAGTAACTGTAACTCTTGATAGAGATAATAAAATATATTTAAATAATAGCCGTCAAGAAAGTGGAGTACCAATAGAAACTCCAAATGGGTGAGTTATTTTGAAAAAATATAAAAATTTATTACTGTCAATGCTTAAATTTATTTATACATTCTTTTAGAAAAGTATTTGTTACTCGTGAAGGTGGCATCGTATCTATAAATTCTATTGGCTTAAAGGTTCTTTGTAATTCTCAGAGATCATTTTGCGTTTTTATACTTGATCCTTTATATCATAGTGGAACAATAGGCTTATTAGGAAATGCAGATGGTGAAGCCTATAATGACTTTTCTGTAAGTAAATTATCCATTTTTTAAAATTCAATATACAGTAAAGTGTCGATTATCCGAAAGTCAATCATCCGAAAGAATTCCAGTTGGCAAATTTAAATTTTCGCCAGTGCTGTGGCACTGCAATCTTTGGCTATGTCTTGGGCTACTCAAATATTTTACGTTTTTGATACTAAATTAACTTCTGAAGTATAATTTTTTATTGTTTTTATATTTTTCAATATATTNATAAATGCCTAACCCTTTTGGATCCACTCTTGGATGTGTCAGTGTAGTTCCTTTACTTTTGCTTAAATTATTTTAAAATCAAAATTAAACTATATAGAGTTCTTTAAAATAGTTTATTAATTTATTTTTATTATATTATTATAAACTATGAATTTTTCTGATGCTTTTGGATATTTCATGTTCACCTTCAAAAAACTCATACTTTGCAAAGTTGATTCAAAACTTCACAACATACTTTTAATTTTGAAAACAAATCTAAAAAATATCAAATCAAAAATGATCTTATAAATTATATTATTAATTATTATCAGATAATTCCTATGTATCTAATAATATACCATTATCATTAATATATATAATATAAAATGTTGATAAGAAAGAAAGAAATATTATTCTTAAAGTTATAACTATTTTTAATAAGCTTATCCTCATTATGTCTTATAATGCAAAAGTAGAAACAGTTTTATTAAAAACTGCATCATAATGAAATTATAGATTCAAGATCACAGTAATTTTTCTTTACTTCAAATGCTATATATCAAGCACACTATTGTACAAGTTGGGAAGTTGCCTCATAGATTAATACTGCACAGTTTTCTTATATACTAATATTGCATTTTCATTTTGCAGTCCATCATTTTCATAGAATTCAGTTATTGCCTGAAAAATACTAACATATAATATGCTAGTAGTACCAATGCAAGCAAACATTAATTACTAGTAAAATAAATGTTTTTGTAGCATGTAAGGTAAAATTCCCAAGCTAAAATTCTACAATATACTTAATTAGTTTTAAGCAAAGTTAATGTTTTACATTTTGAATTTATAATTGCATTACAATATGATTTTTAATCAAACTGTCTTAGCATTAAATAGATGATAAAATAAAATTTTAAGTGAAGAAACAGCAATTTGATTAGTAAAACTTAAAAATTAGTTAAATGTAGCAGTTACAATATTATCATTTCTAATTCTTGTCAACATATTCTAAATTTATAGTCTCAAATTGCAATTGAATTTCAATTTAAAGAATTTCCTAGGCCAAAAATTACATGAATAATTGCCTTATTAAATTGTCTTGTAATATCATCTATATATTAATATCTAAATTTTCTGATACATATGTATTTTTTCAGTCATACAATTCAATAATCAGACTATTGAAATCATTATGTTTTAACTTTATGTGATATTTGTTATAATTACAATGTAATTCTTATTTTATCTAAATCTGATTTCAGACCTATCTGTGTGGATTAAAACTACAGTATCTGGAAGATCTACTGCACAAGTACAGTCTTACACTTTACACCTTTTCTGATTTTGAGTCAGTTGATAAGGGAAAGAAAGTTTATGGTCTAAAATCCGATGGAAAAGTGCTTCATCAAGGAAAGAAAGAAACATATATGGATTATCCAGAAACAGAGGCTGCTAAATTATCTGCAGACACAAAAGGTTCCATTCTCTTAAAGAGATATGTTGAGGCTAACGAACCTCGACAATTCTTCAAAATTGCAGCAGAACAGTTTTATGCAAAAGTTGAGGAAGAGTCTTCAAAGTGTAGAAAATGCATATGGAAAGTAAACAATTGGGGGGACATTCAGAATGAATGTAGTGTTGCTGATGAATGTAAAGACAAGTGAAGTAGAATCAAAACTTCACAACATAGTAAGTTCCCAGAAACATTAAAAGCATTTACAGAAGAAGATATGATATCATTTCAGATTTCTTAAAATAGTTTCAAAATGAACTATTTTAATTTTATACTTGGAAAAAATTCACAGAAAATTTGAAATTATAAAATGATATATTTTTTAAAATGTTCTCATAAATATCGATCACATTTATTTCATCACCATTTAGTATTAGGAAATATTTGTATTTTTAAAGTTTTTTAAACATATTGTAAATTACTTAATGGAATTTACATTAGTTGTGTTGTTTTGTTAAAGGATGATCAGAAATAGTTTTTGTAACAGAAAAATGATTTTTATCAGAAATTCAATAAAAGTGTAAGATAAGTACTTTATTAAATGAGTCTACTTACTTAACTTTCTCATCAGTTATATTACGTCATAAATAAAACTGATTAGGAAACTATATCATTGATTTCTTATGACTAAGCAATTATTTATTGTGACATTGTCACGATGCTGGATTGCAATTTTTTGTCACAATGCCCTCAATTTGAGTAGTGTCTTGCTGTATATACTGTGTCATACTTTTCTTGTTAATGGAGTCATGCTGATCATCTAACTAACTCCATTTTCAAGAGAAAACTTTTGAATTGAAATAACATGAATTCAAACTGGATGTTTGTATATAGTTAATTGGGGCTTCCTGCCCCTAAGCTTCCATATCTGGTCTTGACTTTCATCAATCTAACTCCATTCTCAAGATTAATGGATATCCCCTTGCATTAATTAGTATGTTATATCAAGGTTTTACTATAATGTAAGAATATCATTATAAGTCTGGGTGTGTTTCTTTTAAATTCTACTGATTTTGGAATTTGATTTTTGTTACAAACTGCCAAAAAAAGATTTTCTATCATACCCTGAGAAAACCTCCCCACTAAAAAGTAATGAAACTTATAAACATTTAAGTACAAATCTTAATGATCTAATGTTGTGTTTAAAGATTACACAATATCTTTTTGCACAGGTTTCCATACAATATTTATGTTGCCAATTTTTAAATTCTTAAAAATTTGCAAATTCTTTAAGTGAAGATATTGCTTAATTATATGATTCAATGAAAGTATGACTTAATCCTTGTGTACAAGTATGAGAATTCATATTATGAACCACTGTCCATAGTCTGTGTAAACCAAGCAATTGGATGAGTTAATTTATCTTATTTGCTTACTTCCATAAAATATCTCAGAGCTACAGCTATATTATGATTCATTAGTTAATGAACCAACTTTCATTTTATCATAATGACTGATATCAACACAGTTTCTGTGGAGCTATGGAACCAATCTCAGCTCTCTTTGTTCATCTAAATCAATGATTCCAAAACTTTTTTGACCCAGTCTCCATAAACTTAGAACCAATGCCCCTAATCCATTTTCCTTTGTGTGAGAAAGACTTGGAAATATTCTCAGAAAAACTTTTCTATGAACCTCACACTTTGTGTCCTTACCATACATTGTTCTTCACATCTGGAAACCATTAAACACATGTTCTTCTGGCCCATTTCCACACCAATGTTTCTTCTTGCTTGTTTTTATGGAGGAAAATAGAATGGTAGTCAGTGACCTCCCCAATCCTTGCCTATAGTTACTGACAACCTTTCCCTTTCCTCTATTAAAATGGGTAAGAAGAAACATTCTCACTTATCCTCCCAAAAAACCCCAATCCTTGATATGGTCACCATTCAATCAGTACCCTGCACCTTGCTTCTTTTCACCTCCTAGATTTAATCACCCACCCACTTTGGGAACCACTGATCTAAATTAATGAGCTTATGAATATACAGTAATGATATTTCATTTGATGGGAAATTATATTTCTGTATAGCATCCATTGACAAAAATATAGAATTACCATCAATAAAACAGTTTCTGATATTTTATAATGGATGTGAAAAATTAGGTATGAAAAAAGAACTGAGACATATAAAGTGCCTGTAAAATGGTATCCAGTAACTTGTTTCTATCTAGTGCTTATGCCACCTAACAGAAAAACTAAATCACACATAGACAGCTTTTCAAAAGTGCTTCCAGGTGAATGGCGAAGCAAGTCCCCTAAAATGTATCCAGTTGTATTCAAATGAAATCCTTCAGAAGTAGCCATTTCATCAAACCATTCAATTACTTTAAGTGAAAATTAAAACTGCTTTCTAAAGGATGCAATGCTGCAATTATAATTGAGTTGATCAAAAAATAGAGTCCTAATATCATATGACTACATAGACCACTGATGGTCCCCAGTTATCAGTAAATGGCACAAAAAAGATTGTTGCTATTATATCTAGGGTTTAATCATATGTAGAGTGCTTATAATAATATGGCAGATGAAAATGGCATAAGTTTGCATTTAACATTCTAAAGTTGTAACATTGTATATATCAACTATTGTATCTATTTATTAACAAAATAAAATTGAGTGGTATATAATATATTAGCATACACAGGAGAAGAAACTAAATGGAATTTTATTGAAAGAGAAGCTGTGTTTGACACACATCTTTTGGTCTTCAAGACACTGTTCAGAAGATGATATCAAAGTCGAAAGTTTTGTGTTTCAAATCATCTAATGCAGTGTTTCTCAACCTCTAATGAATCGTCAGCCCCTTCAACGTAGTATCAACCCCTTCGATAAAACCGTTATGTAGTATTGCCCCCTTCACTTCAAAATTCCGATGCCGAGGGCCAAGGCTAACGCCAAATTCGTACTGCATTGAATAGACTAGTGACTAGTATAATGTTATTTGTTTAATTATTGTACGATATAACGAATAAAATATCTAATTATTCTTAATATAATGTTTTACTACATAGCCCAGAAAATTGTTTTTCGCCCCCCAAAATATAAATTGTTACTAATCGCCCCCTCAACATGGAAAAACACCCACATGTTTATTTATTTAACTTTAAACCCACATGTCGGGCCACGCACCTATTTTTTTTTTTTTTTTAACTAAAGTAAACAAGCAAGCGTGCTACAGCTTCAACCACATCGTCGCTTCCCAGTAGGTGAGATCATGGTTACGTTACGCTTGCCTGGTTTAATGTAAAAAAAAAAAACACAAAAAATAAGTATATTTATTTTTTTGAAGAAAATAAAACATAATCGAGAATCAAACATATTTATTAGACAATTTAAAAGTGAGACATCTGACTTTATTTTACAGANTATTTAACTTTAAACCCACATGTCGGGCCACGCACCTATTTTTTTTTTTTTTTAACTAAAGTAAACAAGCAAGCGTGCTACAGCTTCAACCACATCGTCGCTTCCCAGTAGGTGAGATCATGGTTACGTTACGCTTGCCTGGTTTAATGTAAAAAAAAAACACAAAAAATAAGTATATTTATTTTTTTGAAGAAAATAAAACATAACCGAGAATCAAACATATTTATTAGACAATTTAAAAGTGAGACATCTGACTTTATTTTACAGAACTAAGTGCATCAAAATTGATCTCCACTGATGATGTCGCTACACGCAAAGTTTTCCAAATAAACATTAGTAATTCGATCTCACTTGTGATTTGATGTACTTCACGCGACTAAAAAGCTGTTCACACGCGTAAGTGTTTCCACATAGCGAAACCATCGACAGAGCATGTTTGTAAAACGCAGGATATTTATCCTTGTCTAAATACGTTTCGTAGAACTCTTCCAAACCAACTTGATGGAATTTCTCCAACGTTTCAGGGTTTAATTACTTATAGAATCGATATGGTAGACAGGCTTGGTTAAAGTAGTTTGAACTGTAATTATAAATATGTTAAATATGTATTTTAACGTCGATTGCAAAATCTTTCCAGATGCATTGGCGATAATAAAACGAAACTACAGAATAACACGGAACTTTGTCAAGCTGGACTGAAAGTAGTTATGAGTATGAGCCCGACAGCATTGCGAGCTTCCCGAAAACGCCCAAGACCACAGAACATATATAGTTGAAGTTGAGGTCTCATATTAAATTTTATCAACACTTAGCGTCGGACAAAAAAACTGAGTAACCTTGAGTGTCAAATAGCGGGATATTTGAAATAGCTAAAAATCTATGAATTTTTCCAAAAAATGAGAGATATTTCAAATTTCTCTTAGCTATATTCGTATCATGTATTTAAAAATACATGATACAAATAACTCATGAGGAAATGTTCTTTTGGTGATATGTACAATAAAGTTAACATTTACGTTCATTTGACCTAACTCCGCGAGCCGCATGCGGCCCGCGGGCCTCGTGTTGACCACCTCTAGGCTAGAGTATCTACATTATCAGTGCTCTCTGGCAGTGACGTCATCGTCGCTATTCGGCAATAGCCGTAAAGAATGTCACGGGTCCCGGAATTATGGACTTCAAGGCTACTCTATCCCTTCTCCTGACGTCATATTTTTGATTTATTACAATTTTTCTTTCTCACTTCATCACTTGAAATTACATAAATTAATTTTTCTAGACATTAAAATTTTATTATACAGTTTCGGATCCGAGCCTAGGCTATAGTGCCGGTTTCTCTTCCCTTTTGCATTCTGATCGTTTAATAATGATCTCCTCTGTTGTTGCGTGACTGGAGTGTCTCTAATAATAGAGTTCGATTAAGTCTGCTCAATAGAAAAATTGCGGTTTTAAAATCAAAATCACCTGATGTAAAGCAGAAATAAATTCGATGTTATTTTCTAATTTTTTAAAAATTTTCTTGTATATTATTATCACTTATTAATTTATCTAATACCTAACTAGGGATGAATTTCCGATACAAAGTTTTCCCGAGAGGCATCTTCCTTTGACATACGGCTGAAGAGTTAAAGGTGGCAGCATACTGCTCTGCAGACCTATGATCGGAAAACTCCAGGAATGTTTTGGGGGTGGCCCCTCCGGATATGCCGGTTCCCGACCCTTACCACCCGGCCGGCCGGGTAATAAGGGTCGGGACCCGGCATATCCGGAGGGGTATCCGGAGACCCGGCATATCTGGAGGGAGCAATCCTCCAGATATGCCAATTGTGGGTCTAGCTTAACCCATAATGGGTTGCTAAGAACGCCGACTTAGTGTTCATAGGGTAGAAAGATAAAAAAAAATCCCCTTGGTACTGTACATCGTCCATCGCTTTGCCGTATATCATGAAACAAAACCAACTTATTTACATACGCTTTATTGCTTTGGTCAGGTCCGCAATGAGGACGGCCGGGTGTTAAGGGACGGGTCCTGACATACCGGGACAGACCATTCATAAAATTTTCCTGAAGAGTTGCTCGGTGGAATTCGACGGCCAAGTGGAGTTTTTCGGGTTTTCTTCACGTTTGTAACCCCTAAATAGGGATCAGTTTTCCTTCGAAAGTCTTCCCTGGAGGCATTCTTTCTTGGTAGATCGCCCGTGTGTCGCGTTGCCGTGCACAAATAAACCAACCCAATCTTAAATTTTTAAATTTTGTAAAATGTTTGTCAATTAAAACATACGAAACATATTTATATAAGAATTTAGTATAAAACGCATATTTACAAAATTTAAAAGTTTTAGTGACATTATAGATCAAGATTTGCAAAAAATTTCACACGATTCCAATACTTCTACGGTAGCTCGGAAAGTAATATCGTGTAAAGTAATACAAGTTTGTGAAACCACTAAAATCCCGTGTCCTTTTTCGTTTGCCAATCGAACAAAATGATAAATCCGCCCGCCATTGTGTTTCCATGAGAATCGACAAATTCTTTTGTGTTTCCACGAAATTGATAAAATATAAAAAGTCGTTTCGGATCCTTTATAGATCCTATAAAGGATCCGAAACGTAACTCTCGTGTTTATATCATTTGTTGCAAATAAAGAAATTATTAGTAAATAATAAAATCAAATTTTAATGACTTAAAATTCAGAAATTTTGCATTTTGATTCGCCGAAACGAAGCGTTATTTCAATTCAAAATTATTCGTTGAAAATTTTGTTCGCCTCTATTTTAAACGATGCGACGATCTGGATTTAGTCGCATTTTTTTAAAGCGCACTTCGGACAGATCAACGAACGTCCACTCCTCTTCTCGTTTTTCAGTCGCTTTAAGAGTCCGTTCGGCGCGATCTTCTTTCTGCACATCGCGCATCGAATGACTTTTGTACCAGAGGAGGTTTTCTTCTTGGAATTTTTGGCGGCCTCTTCCACGCTGTCACGTGTTCACGTAGTACAGATAAGAGAGTTGTTTCCCCACACGAATGGCAGATGGTGTAATGTGTGGCCATGATTTTCTTCACTTCCTTGACTCGATCGTCTCTCTTTTTAATTTTGCGTATCGGAGATCGACACGTCGGACAAACTTTGGTGATTTTTTTACACTCTCGATACACGACTTGCAGTAGAGATGACCGGGTCGATGTAAACATCAAAACAAATAGGACATTCGACGTCAAACATATCTAATTCGTCCTCTGCCATTTTTTACGTGTATTTCCAACAATTGATCAGATATTATTATTGTACAATATAAATTGTTTGGATTGTCTATTCGTTCAATTATTTCGTATCCAATCATTTTATAATTGACAAGACTTTGTCTCGTCTATGAAATCGCGCTGCTGTCAACGGCTGCACACCTTAGAGGTGGGAAGGAATGAAGGAGTACATGTCAGGAGTTGCAATTTGGCACAGAGTATTTGGTACCCAAATCATGCGCACATAAAAGAAACCAGATTTGTAGATAATCGGGGGACCGAGAACCGGGTCAAAATAAAATACAAAATGTTAAGACTGTTTCTAAAAACAGGCGCGAATGCGATATTTACGCAAGCGTTGCTCGCACTCTACGAGACAGTCTCGTCCCAAGAATGGCTTCGCCGTTTTACTTGTTTAATTTAGATATTGTTCTTATTAAATTTACATCCTTCTTATACAAGAAATGCATTTTCGTGTCGAAGTGGTTTTATTAAGTCCCGTTTAGCCTAATAATGCTAACAAAATTTCCTACAAATCGCCTTCCTCCCTGGCAGGGCAGACAAACACAAACTTATATTTTCTTATTTTTATTTATTTATTTTTCTTTTATTGAAGATCTGTCGCAGCTATTAGACTCGTAGAAATTCGTTCCGAATGTCTTTTTGAATCGAAGGACGAGGATGTTTATTCACAAAAGCGCAGTGGCAACATTTAATGGGTACAGCTGAGACACGAGCTTCACACGTGTAAATCGATTCTGGTTACGCTGATATTCGGGGACCCACTTTTGTTAATGCGAATACGTTGTCCTGCGCATTGTTTTTGATATAGAGGGGAGACTAAAAATCTGTCCTCGCTAGTAAGATGTTTATTGGAACGTGTGTCCCTCCAAAATACACACGCGCGGAATTTTTTTTCTTTTGACTTTTTGGATTTGGCGGATCTCGAAACGTCGAGTAGGCCATTTTATAAACAGAAAATCTTTTTCTATTAATCCTTTTTACCGAAACAAAATCGGAAGGCCGGGTGGCCGACCGGTCAACGGTGGCAACCTACCGATTTGGGGCATCCGGAATCGAATCCGGACGGGTGGAGAAATCCCCAGGAATTTTATCCCGCAAGCGTTTTAATACTTAAGTAATTTTTGTAAGAAATGTCTACTGGTCAGAAGTATCAATTTAAGGAAATAACGTTTTACTTAATTACAGTTGAAAATTATCTCCAATGAGCTAAAATATACTACATAGAGTGGCTGAAGTGACGCCGTGTTTGAGAAAAATTGAATACACGTCCGCCATTTTACTTTTAGTCAAGGGGGC